>NW_015374074.1:438508-584423 GCF_001272555.1 Dufourea novaeangliae | reverse complement strand
TAGTATTACATAGTTAAGATTTAAGTTATTTATAAGGTTTATTGTGAAAGGTGGGAAGATGTATAATAGAACTTGTGATTCCATCTACCTGCCTTGGGCTTCCACTCGCAGCAACCTCCTCGTGGTGAGGCCTGGGCAATCGGTATTATCATCGGTAAAGTACTGTAAATTGATGACAATATCGAGCTAATGGCTGCGAACTTCGAATCTATCTCATGAAACCACGTTCTATGATATATCGAACTAGGATTATTTTAGAAATCGATATGAGATTCAAAGTGTAAAAATATCTAGTACTTTGAATGTTTTAGAAAAGTATTCGAGATAAAGATGTATGGAACTACTGAAAATTACTTTAGATTCCTTTTCCTTATTCTGTAAATTCTTTGATTGGAATATGAATGTTGCTGGAAGTATGAACATTTTCACAGGACAATGATATAAATGGAACTTTAAAACTTTTTTAAGTGTTACAGTGATATTTCGTTATATGTTCCATAATGTCAATAATATTGATTTCCTTGCAACATCCATAATTATTACAAATGTCAATATAACGAAATATCTTTTATGCGATGTTTGTGGTGTAATAAAAATCTGTGTTTCGATTACGTTTTCGATACGTATTACTCACTTATATGTAATAATATAGAATAAAAATATACTATTAGTCCGATATTTGAAAATATGCATGCGTTCGTTGTCACTGTTAAACTGTTGTAATAACAATGGAATAATAAAATAATTTACTCAAATATACATAATAATACATATACATGTCCATAAAAACAATATTAAACGCAATAACTTTTTTATACGCGAAGAAAAACTAATATAGGTCCGTCGGGATTAGAACCCAAGACTTCTTTCTAATACGTCTACTTTATAGTGAACGGACGGAAGAGAATCCGTCCACGACCATGGTTCCTTCTTAGATTTAACGTAGTTCACAAATTCACCGTTCTCATAACGTAGAGGGCAGCAGAAAATCTCTAACTTTTTACGCTATCGGTATTTCAGAGCATGTGACATGAAGTTCCATAAGATGATAGGTCTATCCTATACCTAGTCGGTGCTCATACCTACAAAGCATTATATTTTGGCGCAACCGATTAACGATTGACTGAACTAGGTGTACAAGTTACAAGTTGAATTCCAACAATCACCAGTAGATGGCGTAACATATCAATTTCTTCCACAGGAAATTTTCCAAAAACCAGGGGTTCTCTCATAGACATATACATATAATAAACTGTGCAGTCTTATGGTAGTGATGAAGTTAACACTAGAAAGAGAGGACAATAAGTGGAATAGTTTTCTTTTCTTTCTAATGGTGCTGTTGGTGGGGCAATCTCCTACGGTTGTATGGAGGCATTAATTATGTGCAGCATTCCTTATCCTCATCGCCCGCCAGTCGCTTTTTCCCCTCCCTCTGCGATGTGCGATCATGAGAGGAACTATTCCAGCGCTACTTCTGTTATTGTGTCTCGCTTCATCCCTACCTTAAATCCGCGCAGTCCATTATATATGTATATGACTTAACATAGAAATATAGAGTGCGCGTCAGGCTGGGCCGGCGTCACAACCTTAGAAAGAGACGGGTTACTTTCGGAGGATTTGCTATCTCTTTCTAATATAGCTAAGTTAACCATTCAAAACGCAGATCCTTAGAACATCGTCCTCACTATATAGATTTAAAAAGAGATGCCAAGTCCTCCGAAAGCTATCTACCTCTTTCTAAACTTGGAACGCCCATTTCAGGGAGTGCGCAGTCTATATTTCTATGTCTATGGCAGTGATGGGCATCCGGGCCCGCTCGGGCATGTTGCTCGAACGAGCAAGTGGCGGGCAGCCATGGGCTCCTGGGCAGGCGTTGCGAGGCAGGAAACATCACGACATATTTATGTATTGGGATTTCTTGACACTTCCCGCACACTTTGATCTAAACTAGAGTATCATTCGTATAGATTAATAATCATTATGTATCTTTTTTATGAATCTATACAAATTTATACAAATCTCATTGTAAATTGTATATTTTTTTACGGTTTTTCAATAAAATACAGTCAAATCATACATATGCGTTATTCATTAATCCCAGCACTATCTCCACTCCTATTCCTAATTTCAATTTAACAAAAAAATAATACGGAACAACAAATAATAGCAAAATTTTGTAAAAAGCGTGGGAAACCTGAAAAATCGAGATTTTGCCAAAATTACGATAGCCACCTGGTGGCAGAAATTGGAACTAATTTTAAAACTTTTACAAAAAGCGCGGGAAACTGCCCAAATTGACATGTGGCGCCTTCTGATGGCGACTTCGGGAACTAGATTTAAAAATTCTGGATTTAGGTCCAATTTCCGCCATCAGGTAGCTATCATAATTTTAGTAAATCCCGGATTTTGCAGTTTTCCCACGCTTTTTCAAATTCAAATTTCACGCTAAATTGAACTTCAAATTTATTTTAATGTAATTTTAACTAAGTTTATCAATTACTATTTATTTATTTATGGAAAATATGAGATAGTCGCAGTGATAGGCTTAATAAACAACACATATGTACCACTTAACTGTTTTCTATTGAAAAAATCTGAAGAAAATACACAATTTACAATAATGTTTGAATAAATTTCACAACAATTGCCTTAAATACTACTTATATATACGAATTTACAATATATTTCTAACAATATGTGCATAAATTCAGTAAAACATAGCTTAAATATTTTTCAGACTTATAGCAATAAGAATAATTCCCTCTTCTGTAACTCGTAAATCTTCCGTACGATGTTCAAAGCTTCATATGTAATAGATTCATACGTTTGTCGTCGAAATTTTCATTCTTACAGACATACAATAGATGTCGGACTCCTGTAGAGGGGTTGCGAGGCAGAACACGTCACGAATCGTGATTCACGACATATTTCTGTGTGAAGTAAATGATAGATACGCGCTCTCACTCACACATTGCACCTACCACTGCACCTACCATAGCACATGACGCCTTGAAGACGTCCATGTTATAGCTATTTTAGGTCTAAGGTGCCTTTAAGCCGTCTTCAAAGCGTTATGTGCTATCTGGGTATATTCAAGCTGTGTCAAAAATTAGAAAGAGTTAGCTGCTGTACGATCATTAACCTATCTTTCTCTAACGATGCGTGGTCGGTGAAGAAGTTTACGTTGCCTGGAAACAAAGAAGTAGAGGAATGAAAAGGAATGAATCAGTCTTGTCAGACGAAAGCAGGATAGTGACATAAAGCATGCTATCTTTTTCTAATATTTGACGGCCTTTTATCCAAATGCGGTCTAGTTATTATACCTCTATACTCGAGTATTAGGACAAACTGGTGACATCATCTCTCGGTCACTGGCTTCATCAATCCTGAAACTTCTACGACCTAGTTCGAGAAATTGCCAATAGATAGCGCCACGTTTCAGACACTTGTAGCGGAAATTCAATTTTATTTCTATTTATTTTTATGAATTTTCCGGAAATAACTTATCTTTTAAATAACTATCTCTTTCATAACAATAATTTATATATAATAAATTCTTGTGATTTACAATTTATAGATTTTACAATTTGTGCGACGTCTAGAAAGTTTTATAGTAACTAAGTGTTGTAAATAAAAACATTGGTAAAAGAATTGAATCTTCTAAATCTAAACTATCCGCGAACATGTAAAACGAGAGTTATCTAGACCTCAGCGACGTTTGCTGACCGGATTCTACATATGTATTTTTAGAGGAAATTCTCCAAGAAGCAGGATTTTTCAAGAATTGGGGACTGTTTATGTAGTTATGCCTTTTTTTGCTGACGGACAGAAATAATCCTAAAACTTACTGTGCATATTTCAATGAACCGTAAATACATGATGCAATAATACAGTTATCCGAAATTTATCTTTAGAAACTCTGTATTAATACAGAAATTACTTACGAGTATATTATTCCCTCTTTGATTTTAATAATACAATTCTTTCTTTCGTTTATTTTAGTTCTATAAACGCAAAATGAATTTATAGAATCTTGTATTAATAGACAAAGCTTATATGCACAATTTTATTGCTTCTTATTTGAATATTTGTAGAGAAATAAACAATGTACAAGAGTATTTGTATAAATTCAATTGCAAAAGGCCTAGGTACGCTTTAGACAAAATTACATTAATTTAACTTGCTCCTTTCAGTTTCATCGAATGTAATCTAATCAAAACAAATTAAATTTAATTAAATTATTTTAATCCAAAATAGAAAATGAATTTTGAAAACTTCAACAAAAATGTTCATAATGTCACTTTTGTGTACTGCATCTAACAAACAAAACGGTTATTTCTCTTTACAATTGTACTTAACCACTCCTACGATCTCTGCAAAGGGAAACAATTTTTTCAAACTAGATTTTTTGCCGCTCTCTGAGACCTTGAAAGAGGCACCTGCGCAAAGTTTCAAGAATACGATCGTCCAAGGGCACGTGCCATTTAGTTACAGGTGGCACATGTGGGGGTGGAAAACAAACACGTTCCTTAAGCTTTGAATGGAATCCTTAGAGAAAGGGAAACTCCCACGGTGAACCTTTATAAAAGGAATTTCTTCGCGAGCCATGCATTAAGATTAATTGATTCTCGTTGAGATCAGTAATGACTTCAAATATATTCTTGTAATTTTTTGAATTTCCAAGTATTATGGATTATTCTACGTTACTTAAGGTTTATTGTAAGAGAGTAGCGAATTAAAAGTGCCGTTTCAAAATGTTCAAAACATTATTTCTCTATTCCGCAGAGATCTTCAGAGATTCGAACTGTTATCGTGACTGTTTTTAATTAATGATTAACACATTATAATCTATGTTCCTTAAACTTTCATTTCAAATTATGGTGACGAAAGAAAATAATATTGTTTGGGTGAAAACTTCAGTCAATTGTTAACATTAGTGATTTTTTCTAAATACACAAATATGTGATTCTGTTATCAATATTTCATTTTGCACTTTTCACAATGCATTCGCACACAAAAATACTGGAATTAGTAGTCAATATATTCTTGTGTATAAACTTTTGTTTTGAAAAGTAGAAATATATTTTCTAGATTCTTTGAAAATTTGTAAATCTATTTGTTCTCTCTCATTTTAATTGAACGCGTTTAAAATATGAAATCAATTTGTTTTGTTGCTATGGTAACAACATTTTAGATTCTTGGTGATAGTTCATTTTGTAAGAAGATGTAAGAAAAATGGAAAAGTGTGATATGAATTGTATGTGTTGTTATTTATCTATGTTTCATTCAAAAGTAAATAAATAATAATGTGAATTTATCTTTGACTTTTTCTCAATTTAATGAACTTAATAAATTATGACTGGATAACGGATATGCTTGCATGTACACTATAAATGTCTATGTGAAACACAGTAAAACGAGTAATTTTACTACAATTTAATAAACCGATCATTGTATTGGGATGTTGCAAACAGCATGTCATATGTTTTAAACTGTCGGAAATTAAGTTTCATTACATCAAAATAATTTTAAATAACTAATGTAGCAATCAGTGAATTCTGTACACCATTTTTGACAAAGGTTTGAATTGAAAAGTAATGAACAAAATGTAATTCCAAAGAAATTAAATAAAACTTTAACGTATTTTGAAAATACATTTTCAATAGAAGTCCATTTTAGGATCCTTCTGGGACAAAACCTATCAAAATACGAATTTCGACGTCTAACTTGAACTAATTAAGGAGGAGTCTTCGCTCGTAGTCTAAACTCGTACCTAAATTAAAATCAAGATCCAAATCTCAACGCTGAATTCGACTAAATTAAAAACTTTACTAAAATAAAATAAGATTACATAAACCGTGGATTTTATCGCTATATGCATTAGTGAAACAATATTTTCAAAACTAAATTTCTCCTAATAACAATGTTAAAATAGAATAAGAGAAACACAATTTTAAACGTGATACTTCTTTTCAAAGAATAGAGAATACAAACACCTTTGTTCCAAGTAAAGCTTCTTAAGACAAGGACAAACCCATTGTATCAATCTAATATAAAGGTATGTTCCCTGCAAAATGCGTCACAGAACATAACAGAAACTGTTACCATGTTGTAAAGAATACCTGAATATGGAGCATGCAATAATAATAATCTAAAACAGTGGCTGTCGCGTCCGTCCGCGTGGATTTCTCTTTCGAATCCGCCTGGAGTTGTAAATTCCAGGCTCGACCGTCGTGGTACGCGTCCGGTTGCGACTGTTGCCCGCCAAATTAATATTAGGCAACTGTTTCAATTTCTCTAGTGAGAAAAACGAATAATTGCTCGACCGTTGGAGCTGACGAATCGTGATGCGAATGCTGTCGAATGAATTGAGTCCGTGTGACTCTAGTCGTAACGAGTGCGAGTTTTCGACCGATTGTTGTCGAATGACTGTTCGATTACGAGTTAATGCGAATGAATTGAGTCCGTTTGACTCTTGTCGATACGAGTACGTGAATGTCTTGAGTCCGTGTGACTCTTGTCGAACGAGTGTGTTTTGCCAACGAGTGTTTGCGAACGAGTGATTCTAATGAATGTTTTCGACTGAATGTATCTTTTCGACCGACTGTTCGAGTTTCGTGTGACGTCGCGCTTCCTCAAAGTTCGAGAAGGCAAATTTCTCGGGTTTTCCACGCAACGCGAAGGTGGAATACCTCTCCTTCAGGGCGAAGCGGACGTCAGGAAAATATCGCGAACGTGGTCGCGGTGCGAGTTGACCGCGACGAATTTTCGAGTCTCTCAACGGTAGGGTTTTATGACTATATTGTCTGCGAGTCAGCGCGCCCCGGTAAGGCCCGGCGCGGATGGGTCCCAGGTTACCGAGCGCATGTGGCGGACTGCAGACCAAATGTTCGCTTCTTTTGTCTATTATTCTCTTTGTGTTAACGAAATTAAAATTGCTTGAATGAAGGAAATAAATTGTCTGATTCTATAACCGTCGTTTCGGTCTACGACGGAACAGTGGCCTAAATTCGATGAAAACATCTAAAATTTTACTGTCAAAGATATTGTTAGCAAAGATATTGTTAGCAGTTTAAATTTTCATGCTGAAACAGAAGAAAAGAATAAAAGCGACAATGAAGGTGAGCCATCTCACTCCGAAGCATTTATAACGTGGTAAATATAGAACTGCAATCAAATCTTTGTAATTTATTTCATTTAGTTTCCGTAACCTTCACTCTCCGACTTTTGCATGTATCGTTCCATTTCAATTACAAGTAAGCTTATAAATGTATGGTGTTCTTATTTCTTTATACTTTCTGCCTTCAGTTCCACTATCCTTCAGAGAGAAATTGTCTTGAATTTTAAAATAAAATTGCAATTCCGTGGACAAAATTTGCGAGACACTTTATCGTTTCATCTCCAGTCAATAAAAACCTAACGACGCGATTCAAGAAACTCATTCGAGAACTCATTAAAGTTCATCTAATTTTAAGGTGAAACGAACCGTGAGTAACTTTTTGTTATGAAACAAATATTTTCCAGCTCGTCTACCGAACGAAACGTTTTCATCGTCTTTCCGTCACTCTGCCGTTAAGTTAAACGTTCTCGGCGGGCCGCGCAAATAAACATCGTCGAATTTATAGAACTGGAAACCGCGTACAGCGCGTCCCTGCTTATTCCTCTTCGAGAAACCCGTGGTCTTCGAGCGATCACGACGGCTCATCAGTAGTGTTTTTACTAGTCGATCGTCTATGTATGAATGAACGTGAAAATATACTATTCCTACCGGGCGATTATCTAACATAAACGGAAACTGCAGTGTGCAAAATACAATAAATGTGCTCGAAACGTTGCAGGCGCTATTGATGGGTTCAGTGCAATGTACGTGGTAAGAGGGACACCAATATGCTTCGTTAACACGGTGATGGCCACAGTGAAAAAGGGCGTACATAGTCAGACACACGTTATTTCGTTTTTTAAGTCATAAATCGTCGAAAGTACACTGCGTGGTATAATTGTAAAACCACCCTAAAATTTTCAGTCCTTATCTATTGTGGTCGAAATTAAAATGTACCACTTTTGTTTACTAAGGAATATAATCTATCCTGTTTTGGAGCAACATTATTTCTCAATACGATTTCAGACATGGCATACTTGGTTTGTTTTTATATTAACCAAAATACATAAGAATTAAATATTTTAGGGTGGTTTGTTTTCAATTATACTGCGATGTTAATTTAACGCAAAATTTTGTAATGGTATTTAAACAATCCAGCCTCTTTGCAATGTACGTGTCGTCCATAGTTAGGTGATTATGACAGTCAAAGTGTTACAAGTGCAATGTTTACGAACTGGTTTCTGTGACGATGTTAACCCTCCTGCGTATATTTGACGAGTCTAATTTGTCATGATTTCTTTGTGCTAAAGTGCAGAATAACGAGTCTAACTGGTCGATCGATCTGAAACAATATTTAACAAATTTAAATTTGTAGGTTCAGAGGTGCCGTGTGTGTTGCAAGCATAAAATTAGGAACAAGACTTCTAGGGTAATGCAAAAAATGCCAAGTGCTATTGCATTTAACTGCGTGCTTTGAGAAATACCACACTCTTCAGAACTAGTAGTAAATCGTTTATAATTTCTTGAATTTTTTGGAATATGTAATATATTTTAATGGCCTGAAATGATTGTCAATACTATGCTACTAATTTTACGGAGGTAAATGAACTTTTTGATGAAACCTGCTGATTTATTGTTGAACATGATGTATTACGGTATGCAGAATAAAATTACATCGGATCTGTGTGGAACATGTCTTGAGATTAAATCAGTACTCAAGGGGTCAGAATGCGAGGGAAAGACTCTTATTATGATTTCTTAGGGACTTGATTATGCGAGTAACGTTTTAATCGTATCATTCGATCTAACAGTGTGCTTGGAAATACGTGTATAGAGTGTTTGATGTGTTATACAGTGATAGAAAGGAAGTGTCCATATATCGATGATATTTACTATTAAATGACAATAGTGTCTTTAGCGTACCAACAGTTTAAAAATTTTTTCCATTATACTATATTTTAATATAAAGCTTATTTGCCCTAATATATTTGGAACTAAATCATTCTTCACTCAATGTTGTGGTGAAAAAAATATTGTCAATTCTAGTGTATGAATACATTTTTCTTCTACTGTAGATGGGTTAGCAAATGTGATATCTGAAAATGAAAGTGACGTTTATGATAAGGTGTCTAATATAATAACTTTAGTTCGGATCATTATAACTTGTGAATGTTAAAAAAATAATTAATGAGACGAAATTTGATTTATAATGTTACGTGCGAGGCGCGCGCGTGTATATGTGTAATTACGACTACTACGCCTTTGGTAGAATAATACAATACAAGAACGCAGGAATCGAATTAATGTAAATTTCGGTAACCTGATGTGTCTGTTTAATTATAGAGCGGAACACGCGTGCAACTCGCTAGAGTAAATTTTGATAAATTTTACCCGCAACAAGCAACGAATAAGTATCCCCAATTAATTGTGATTGATGAAATCTAGAACGCAATCAATTATCGTTTTTACATTTGTTTTTCGATTCGTCGATACTTTAGTCCCATACGGGCCCTTTCACCAGATCGCCCTGTTGGGAATTTAGGGAGGCTAAATACTAGGTAATCTAAAAGAAAGTAAATGGTTTGAATTTAGAAACAGAGTATTATATATTGAATCATAATAAGAATTTACATACAATAACTTCAGTAAAATGATATAATGATGGTATAAATATTAAAAGGTGTAAAACGATAGAATGATCATGAAAAGAAATATACGAATATAATGAGAAGAAAGAAATTCAGCAGGGGTTATCGCCAGGAGAATACTATAACGCACAGTTGCTCGGTATACGGAAGGGTTTAGAATTTTATATTTCAAAGACAAACAAATACGTGTATACAAATTATAAAATAAGAATACTTTCCAATAAGGGAAACCCCACAGTTGTGTAGGCATCGGCACGAGGCTTCCTTGTGTGAACAGGTACCGTGGGGTGAGAATCGGCACGTGGCTTTGCCGTGCCGACGAGCGACCGCTTCTTATTGTTAGATATCGCGGGTTGGGCGACGAGCCGTCGCTGCGACGCAGTCCGCGACATTAAAGGCGGAAGCCGCCCCTGTATGATCGGGGGCGATCTCCGATGACGGTCCGCCGAACATGTTGAAATTTCATCAAAATCGGTTAACGTTGCTACGAGATACAAATGATTAAAAATGTTGAAAATCGCAGTTCTTCCCGACTTTCGATCTACAACTGTAGTAAATCTAACAATTCTCACATCTTTTCATGTCTGTCGCTCGTTTCTGTATTAACCGATTTCAATGAAAGTTTCAGTATGTACATAACTAACATAAATCTTCGATATGTATTTATTAAATTTTCATTATAGCCTCAGATTAAAAAGTTGTAAAACACGACTTTTAATATTTTCTTCGCGATTCGGACCAATTGCAACTTTTTCAAATTTTTTCTTCACATCATTTAGTAAATTAATGTCTCTAACTTCACAAAAAAAACTCAATTCATTTGGACCAATTTTAAAAGAGTTATTCCGTTTTAAAGGGTGTACGAATACTTTTTACAATCTCACTGTAGATATACATACAGTAGGTAATGGGCCGACTAATGTGTAGCAACGGAGTTCGATATGTGATTTAGAATTTGAAATCGAAACTACCAGTTCTATAACAATTTAGATTATAATTTTGAATTTAACTGCGCACGCGAAGAAGAAAGTTCGAGATGCTCGATATTTTATCGAACCGGACGCCAGAGGTTTACATTCGGCAGTTCGGTGAAGTAAATATCTACCTCGCATTACAATTGTCGCGGTAGTCGCCAACGAACCCTTCATTAGCCCGATGGTTTTTCCATGTACCAACCCTGCGATACAGATCTCCTCAAAAACACGACCGTTCGCCGAGACAGCTTTCACCCGGATTTCGGAGGACGCCATGATGTCTTCCCATGATATCCCTATTTCCTAGGTTATCCTATTCTAAATTCCTTAAACTTAGCGTTCACCCCTTCCTTACCGGGACCCCTTTAAATACTGGTCCCAAACAGGGGATGAGACAGTCATTTTCTAAACTTCAACAACATCACAACGTCACTCTGTCCAATTGTATTCATATTTGTAAATAATAGTTAAATAAAAACGTATTAAAACCTTCTGAAGTTACGGGAGTACAGCAGTAATAAACACGTTTAATTGACACTCAATTTATTTGTCTATCTGTACAAGATCCTTGCGCGCGCGACGAAGTTCCGTTCAGTACATCGGTACAGCCAGACTGACCGCCTGCGTCGTTACGCGCTAGCTTAAGAAGGACGAAAAAAAAAGGATAGATGGAGTAAAGAGAAAGACAAACGACGTAGGGGAGGAATCCGAAAATGCCGGGAAACTTGGAGAAAATGCCGAGATGATAAAAAAAAGAGAAATCAGCGTACGCTGGTCGCCAAATGTGCCCGGGCACTCGAACCTTCACAACGCCCTAAGCAGGAAGTTAAAGTCGAAATAGAGAGAAAGAATCGTCGTAGAGAAGCTGAACAAAGGAGGACCTTTAGGAAAACCGAAGGACCCTCGATGAAAGTGGATGTAGGAGTAAGAACCCCGGGTCTTGCCCGAACCTGGTTATGAAATGTGCATGACAATAACCAGATTCGCACGAGACACAATCAAGCGGTCTGAACGTGGGACGTTTGCACGTTGACTCCAAGGGAAAGAATGCGTTACATATACAAGCTTATTTGCGTCACCAATGAGAAAACTATCTTTCAAACATCAAAGACCGTACTGCGTTCGATTAGGGAGCTCCCACAATGCTATGCATTGTCGTAACGCATTCCAGCCGATGTAAAAGAAAAAAAAATAATTTTGTTCGGAATGTAACAATAAGCTTTTATTCGTCAAAGATAAAGGATTTTACCTCATAGAATTTTGATAGGTGTTCGATTGACAGTCGAAGTGTGAAACGATGGAACTGGCTATATTTTGTTTTTTGTTTCACGATATTAAAAGAAAGCATTCATTTTGAAATGATAACCATTTATATAATTAATATGATCCAGTTTTCTACATTATAATTAACCAATAATGTAATTGTTCTATTGAAAATGCAGTTAAAGAGATTAGTAAAAAACACCGTCTATTTTACATGTATGTGAAAACGAAACTACTTTCCTACCAATCCAATAGATCTGGAAACGCGTTATTAATAAAAATGACATAAAAAGAGTTTTTAAGGTGTTAGCAAAACAAGCCCGCAATATTACGATTCATAAAAAGTTTCATGATATTGGGTGCAACCGAAAGTAATGCCCATTATATTTAAGTTAATATCGTGATTTTATTTTATTTTACTAGATACGATAAGTCTACTCATGGACGAGAGTGTACAGATCCATAAAACGTGTCAAATGTCTAGAAATAAGCAGGAAAACACGGTAAAACATTAGAAATCTGTCGACAATGTCGCGTTTCCGTCGTTCCAAGACATTTCTGAAGTCGGGGGTGTTATTATATACCTTTCAGAAAAGAAAAGAAGCCGTCAGGGATGGTTGATGGCATATAATGCACCTATTGTGTTATTTCTACTACCTAATTCGTTTCTGGCGACAACGTCTTATATTCATAAAGAATGAAGCTCTTAGGGCTCGTCGATATGTACAGGAAATCCAGCTTCCAGGTACACTTCCGCTCCTTTTACTATGGATAATTTTATCTTTATGCAATATAACGCGTCCCCTCGTAGCTTAACGTGCCTCTGGGCTTTGTAAAATATTTTATGGTTACAGAAATTCGCATTTTACTTTCAGTTTATTAGTTCGCTATACCATGATCCTTAATCATACTTAAACTTTGTTATGGTTTTATATTTAATGTAAACAAGAAAATGAATTATTTGTGACAAAATTTATACAAAATACTTGGACGATTACAAAACGAAAATCTATAACACACCTCACACACACATAGGTTTCTACCTTCCTAATGTTCTAAGAACATCTGTAATCTATATAAAAATTTACAGAATTTCATCCAATAGATCAGGCTTTGTCATTAGTATACTGCGTAAGTTTATGCAAATTTATAATTTTAGGTACTAATATTGAGGAAACAAGATTCAACGGAACGTTATTTCCTGTGCTAGGAATTCTAATATTTGTTAATAATAATATATAAGTGCTATTAACTTTTACTAGAATGTTTATTTTACTGCGTTTTAAATGTCAGAAGTCGCTATAAGTGTCTTGCAGAGTCTAGTCATTACAAATTTGACCACTAGGTACATGTCATCTTAGCATCTATTGTTAAATCTTTTGCGGTCCAGATTACATTGCCCCTCCATTTCAACGTTTGCATAATATCATACTAGTTAATTCATTTGTACTTATTAATTTATTCTCTATTCTGATTAATTTAATCTACTTGTTCATTGTAAAAAATTACTTTTTAAAGTAATTTCAATCTGCTTCTGCGGGCGGGTAGCTGAAAATTCAAACCACCCTATGAAGCGTGACAATTAAGTTTCGAGAATGGAACATTTAAAAATTATATTTTCGTAATTAAACGTATGAGGTCATCGCATTTAAAGTAACCCCCTTGACACTGTACACACGCATTCCAGCGATGAATTCATTAAGCATATATGTTATTTCTGGTACTCATTCTCTCATGCCCCGCGTTACATTGCGAGGTGTGACAATAAAGTTTCGAGAATAATTTTGTTTCCGTCAAAGTAGCAACAATATAAACAGATATATCCACTTAGACAGGAATAGAATTATTTTCGAAACTTTATTACCATACCTCGTGATGTAACACGGGTATCAAAATAGATATCAAAAGGTGAGTACCAAAAATATTTCCACCAATTTGGTTCCGTCGTTAGACTGCGTGTATACAGTCTCGAAGGGGTTACTTTGAAGGTGAGGGCCTCACATCTGTTTAATTTTCAAAATAAAATTTTTAAATGTATTATTCTCGAAAGTTTATTGTCACATCTCATAGGTATTACTTGACGTAACAATCATTATGTACACTCCTTGATTCGATTATTTTAACTGAATTATTTATATTTATGTGATAATATTATGAGGGGAATCCTGTCTAAGGAATTCAGTGATAATGTGTTAACAAAAGTACAAACGAAAAGTTTCTATGAGTTTAAAATCTGTAAAGGAGGAGTACATATGACTTACGTTAGTGCGAAAAAAATTATAGTAAAACGATTTTCTGATTATTAAACTGCGGATTTTCATGCAAAATGTCATTGTATGAAGCGATTTTTAAAGATAGCCGTAAAAATAAAAAATTCTCTCTTACAGTAGGGATTATAGTGAGATAAAACTAAAATAAAAAATTTCTTAAATTCAATCGAATTTTTGTCCTTTACTGTATTCCATGTACTTCTGTATGCTACAAATGCATAAAATCCGTAGTCAATTGACTACTTATAATTGTTTGGTAAAGACTCAAGAAAAAAATTAGTTCACAGTGAAACAGTTAAAAAAGCTTATGTAAATGAATGATAGAGTTAAAGTCAACATTTTTCCCGAAAATAAAGTGTCGTGTTCTTGTGCCGGTCGGTGTATTAAAACGAAAAACTCACGCAGTGTAAATTATTTTGTGAATCGCTGTACGCTGGAGTGTGTGATAACATTTGCAGCGGCACGTTCGCCAAGAGTAGTGCACATAAATGTGAAATATTGTAAACAAACGTGTTACGAAGACACGTATTTTACGATATCCACGGATGTTCATAAACAAGAACGAACAAAAACAGTGGTCTATATCCACAATTCACGATCGGATGCGCACGTATTCAACGAACTGTTAAATCTAATTTTTTTTTTAAACAACGAAACTCGGAGCAAAAACAGTTTATTTCGCATTTCAGGGTTATTTTTAAATAACGTTCCTCTAGCTTCTTTTTCGTTACACCTCGGGGCGTCGTTTGCGTCACAGATCTCGCGATACGTATACCTACAGATTCTCAGAACTTGCACATAACTCATCCACCGTGCTTCGTTATCTTGAAACTAATTCACAGCTGGTTCGTTGAAAGTGTAATTTTCGAAACCTAACGGAATTATTGAGAAAGTCATTAAAATTATGAAAAAATTGAAATGACATAAAGGAAAACTGTTTGTTTTGGAAACCAAAATTTGAAGTGAAGTTTCGGAAGAATAAAGATTTTAACATTGCCAACACTCTGCTACCACTTTACACACATGTATTATCGTTATCTTCACTGCAACACCAGAAGCACTTTAGACCATCTTATTTTTTACTGCAACATATTTTCATTGGATGAACGATACTTTGATGTCGACTTATCAACCATAAACGACAGATTGAACAATTCGAAGAAAATACTACAGTTGCTAGCTTTTTTTAAACAACCAGAACTATATCGAAAATTATAGTATCGCAATTTCAAATGCAATCGTAATCGTTAATAACCCTGGTGTTAGAGTTTGATGCGACTGTAAAGAATAAATAAAAAAATTATGATAAAAAGAATAAATACCTAAGTGTTTGGAAGGTAATAGGCACCATATCGAACATTTAATAATGATTTGTATTGCTTTACGTTTATTTTAATTTCATTCACTATGTGGAGAAATGAATCGAAAATATGGAATAAAAGTTTTTCGTCCGATGCATTGTTTTTGAGACAGTAAAATTGAAAAATCTGCTCGATACACGTGCAACTAAATAGGACCTGGCTAATTCGTCTGGTCAATAAAATCCGTTTCTACTTATTACAAGCACGAATACATACTTACATTTTACATGAATGTTAGAATGAAATTTTTTTATGCAATGCTGCGTTTCTGAGATAACCAATTTTTGACATTTACCTTCCACGTATATGTATATCGACGTGCATTACAAAAAGTAGCACGTTTCATATTGTCTTACGCAAAACAGCACGTTTTAGTTTTCCATGCAAAGGCACATTTCATAGTTCCTTATGAATATTTTCACGTTTGGACTTACTGCTGCGAAACACTGTTTCGCCACAAAAATAAATATTTTGAATGTTGCAGCAAACATTAACACATTGTATTGTTTCATCGCCAATAACAGAACATTTGGATTTTGCGGCAGAAACTATCATGTTTCATCGCGTGGTCGGTTTAAATTGTTGAACTACATTCTGTATCGAAAAATGTATCCTTTGAAAATATTGTTTAACCCTTATTCGTCCCTTGTGTCAATTTGACACATTTTTCTCCTAAGAAATGATGCTGTTGTAGGTATAATTTAGCTGAGGCTCCATGACTTTTATTTTAATAATTTCGCAAATTTAACTATTTATCTCTGCATTATATTAATTTTTTACTACAGTGATAATTTGATACCGAAGGACAAATTAAGTTGGGAAAATGAGGAATGGATGAGGGTTAATAATGCATCCACCTAATTTCTAAAAGGAAGAAAATATGAAGATGTTAACCTACATAATTTAAATTGCTATAAACGATACATACTTTTCAAGGCCAATCATTTAAAAGGATTAGTTTTCGTAACAAAAGACAATCTTCTCTACGGAGTAAGCCATTCAAATATGCTACTTTTCACGACGAAAAAAGATACGTGATATGTATTCGTGCTGGCAATAAGTAGAAACGAAATGCAATGAACAGACTCGTTAGCTAGATGTAAATTCATGTAGATTCACCTCCTATCGGGCTGTACTGCCAGTACGGAGATACCTTGCACATAGTATAATAAAATTTTGTCATAACGCGCTTTGTTTTCGAGATAACTTATGTTAGTTTATATTTTAATTCATGTTTCTATTATTTCACCAAGTTACTAAGTATGTCATTTCCGTCTCTATATGATAATACGATTAAGAGGGAAGATTTATTATACCTCTGTTGGATTCCTGGCCACTAATTAGCATTCTGTGGCTGACATCCCCTTACCTACGGGGTTAATAGTATTTATTCATAGTTTTTACCTCTGTGGAAGATCGATGGGTGCTGGTCTGTAAGATAATTATTTTAACCCTTTGCACTCGGAATTTCTAATGTTCCATACATTTTGTCGCTCCAGAGGCGACAGTCGACTGCAAAGGGTTAATATAGTTTGTTTCATAACATATGGGACCCACTTCAACGATTGACAAGGGATATAAAAGCAATGAAAAAACTGCATATAAACGACGGAAATTGAAATGAAATTCGTGTATTTCGAGTAATAGCTATTTCTGTACCTTAGAAATGTAAAACTGCTTACCTTTGCAGAAAGCACACAAAAGGCCATCTTCGGCTTGAACGTGAACCTGCGGTTACGATATAACGGAATATCTGAATTATACAAAAATTTTTTCAAAGAAGTGGAGGTATCGAGCACTCGATACAAACCGTTTAGTAGAATCAGTTCTACCGTTTTACGATCTTTTAGATTGCCATTAAGAATTATTGCAGTATAAAATTTCGAAAATTTCGAAAAAGGTCATGTGGAATATATGTTTAAATAACGTTCTTTCATTTTTCCTGTATTCTCAGTCAACCTCTGAAGTGGGTCTCATATTTTATGGAACATCCTGTATCTGTATAAGGGATTACTAAAGCTTTACGGTGATTATTTACTACTAGGTCATAATATGTGAAATGTTTGTTTGAACGTTTAAGATTCTTTACCTAGATTGTATCAAGAAATACATCGTTTACATGCAGTATGGTTTACATAAAATTGAATGTCAATCTATACTATTTCGTTTCGTGTACCTTTTGTTTGAAATAATTTTGGAAATTCTTCAGTATTTTCTTTGCAACAGTACAATGAATACGCGCGAAACTCAAGTCATTTTACTTTATGAGTTTAAACTCGGTCATTCTAGGGCCAAAACTGCACGTAATTGTATTGAGGGACTGTACCTAGTGTCTGTACTGTGTCTGTAGTCAGGAGGCCAAGAAGGAAAGTGATATTTGAAAATTTTTTTCTCAAAGATTGTAAGACCTGTTTCAAAAAAAATATTCTCGTATTTGAAACAGTGTATTTGTGAGAGCATCTCGTAACTTTTTTAAAATATATTGATCAGTGACGAAGTTGTGGCCGATCTCTTGGAAGTCTTTTCAAGAAAAGATGTTTTGCAGTGACCACTTCTGCTGAGTAATAAATTATCAAAATTGAAGGTGGAAAAAGATTTAGTTAGTGTATTGAATTATCTAGTCTTGGAACAAAGAACTTTTTGAAATAGTAATTTGGGACAAAATAGCGGACGTTTTAAGGTAAAGTTGCGATTTTTGACAAAAAACGCGCTCGTTTTTGATAAAATAAATGCAAATATGCAACGAAAAAAAAGTTCACTGTTCAAAGAATAGATAATTTAATATATTAAATAAATCTTTTTGAATGTTTAATTTCAGATGATCCAGTACCGAGCAGCAGTGGTCACCGCAGAACATCATATTTTTAGAAGATCTCTGGCACATCGGCCACCACTTCGTTATTCATGAATATTTTTAAATGAAAAACATAAATTCTCTATTAAATACACTGCTTTAAATAAGGTAATATTTTTTTAAAAAGATCTTACAGTTTTTTGAGAAATAAATTCTCAACAATCACTCCTTTTTTCGGCCTCCCGACTGGGCATAACTTCTTAATACAGGTTCTGGGAGGAGTAGTGATAATAAAAATATTTTTCGTCGTTGGTTCTCCAAAACTTTTTCTGGCGATATCAGCCTTCAAAATGAAGAGGAGGGTAGACCTGCGAAAAAAATGATAAATGAAGATTTGCAGGTTTTAGTTAAAGACGATCGTTGCAATTTGCAGAACTTACTGCACAAATTGAACAAATGCTATAGCAGTGTCTAAATAGTTGAAAGAGATCGGCAAAATAAAGAAACTCTAAAAGTGAGCTCCTAATGAACTGAAAGAATCGGACATTTCATATGTTATGACCTAATTATAATAAGGGCTTGGTCAAAATTGTACAATTGGTGATAAATCAGTTATCCTCCGGATTTGTTTTTCTCCAATCTATTTTCCAATCAGTTTTTTCCGACTACCGAATTGTAGTTCTTTGTGACTATGCTGACTTTGGATTTGGTTTCCTTTTAAGTATATTACAAAAAACTACTTCTCGAGGAATCAATAGGTGCAGCTACCATAATTGTACGATATTGCATCGCAAAGCCCTTTTCTGAACGCTACAAATTTAATAACGCAAAGTACATATTGATTGCTTTCCCAACGTCGAGGGTTTATGCAGTTAGATGAAAAATATTGACTCGACATTGGATGAAAAGCTTATAATAAGAAAGCATTTACTTTGCATCTTGTACGGTATTTGATTCTGAGCATTGTCTTTACTTCTTACAATTAATCAGATCGAATAAAGGGATCATTTGAACCGAAAGGATAGAAATCGCATTTTTGTATGATTTTACTACTGAAATTTTATTGTCACTACTAACTTCAAATTAGTAATGACTGAGTCAATACTTTTTATGAATATAATTTCTTGTTTGTTCATATTATTAATAAAAATACTTTATACAGGATGTTTGGTTACTGATGTCAGAAACTTTAACGGGTGATTCCACATTGAGCCTTCGCTTTCTAGTTGTTAATTGTTAAAAATATGATTGAAAAACGTCAGACGTGAGGACTTACGTATTTCCGATGAGTGTTAATCAAATTAGTCAATGACACAAGCGGTGCTGTAACCACCCAGGGCTACATATCTTGTAATTGATATTAGGGTATACGACGCCACGTGATACTGCAAAATACTTTTTTTAAATTTTATAAAATCCGTAAGAATCTGTCTGCTCGCTAAAATCCACAAGGGTCTATCAAAATCTGCTTTAAGGAATTATCAAGTAATTTACTTTTCATTTATATTTCCTTACAATTTCCTTTTACATAAATTTTATCCCGTCCGAGAATATTCACTTAACCCTTCGGGGTCACCCGGGGTCCGGATAACCCCAACAAAAATTTGAGGCTTTATATTTTATGTTTTATAAAGAAAACATAAAAATTAAAAAACTTATGATTATTGTCGATGGCGCTATCGATATCAGACCGCTCTGTAGTACACCATCGTATTTTTAGGTAAAACAGCACCGGATCAAGGGGAGTCTAGGGTGCGCTATAGACCCAGACCCCACGTTCCAGGGGGCTCAGTTCTGAACCTTCCGTTTCGCTATGATTAAATCTCATTTAATGTTATTTAAAATTTTCAATTTTTGAAAACTTATGTATTTGTCGTGCTGTAGGGTTGCAACAAATTTTAATCCGGGCCTGGGGTGAAACATTATTAGCCACTCTCTTCATCGAAATTACCAATTTTTATTTCACAGTGCTCACCGTGAAGACCGCTAGCAAGCCTATTCACTTCCCTTCTACCATGCGAGCGACAGGATTTCAGGAAGATGAAGGAACTGGATGACGGCAGATGGAACGATAGAATGATACTGAATGTCGGCGGTGTGCGACACGAGACGTACAAGTCGACCCTCAAGAAAATACTGGCGACACGGCTCTCTCGTTTGGCAGAAGCTTTGGCCAATTACGATCCCATTTTGAACGAGTACTTTTACGACCGCCATCCAGGTGTTTTCGCCCAAGTATTGAAGTACTGCCGGACCGGAAAACTTCATTACCCGACGGACGTCTGTGGACCATTATTCGAGGAGGAGCTCGAGTTTTGGGGTCTGGATTCTAATCAGGTCTAGCGTTTACCTCACTTCTTTGGCAAATGATCTTTACAGGTATATAATCCTCATATAACACGATTGTTGGGTTCTTAAAAATTGTCGTTTCATGGCAATTCGTGTTAAGGGTTCTTGCCATTGTAAAACCTTGAAAAATTGTCATTCCTTGGGGATTTTTTGATCTATGAACGAAATATTCAAGATAATTGAAGTGTTGTCTATTTATTAATAGACTTATTCAGAGTATAAACGATATTTTTTGAAACTTCTAATAGTCTTTTTATATACAGTGGGTCAAAGAAGTATTCGTACACCCTTTAAAACAGAGCAACTCTTTCAAAATTGTACCAAGTGACTTGAGTTTCTTTGTGAAGTTAGAAGAATTAGTTTACTAAATGATGTGTTAACAAATTTTTGAAAAATTTGCGACATTTAATAAATACATTTCGAAAATTTATGTTAGATATATACATGCTGCAACTTTGATTGAAATCGGTTAATACAGAAACGAATAACAGGCATCGAAAGATGTAAGAATCTTTAGATATGCTACAGTTGTAGGTCAAAAGTCGCGAAAAACTGCGATTTTCAACATTTTTAACTGTTTGTATCTCAAAACAACGTTAACCGATTTCGATGAAATTTTCAGCATGCATATAACTAACATAACTGTAAGCAATCTACACGTTAAATTTTCTTTCTATCTCAAATAAAAAAGTCGCAAAAAGCGACCTTTACTATTTTCCAGAGCACTACATAATTTTTTCAAAGCGCTCACTTCAGTGCGATATATGTATACATATAAAGAAATCTATTAAAAGTTTCAACAAAAATTTATTTATACTGTCAATAAGTGTATTAATAATTCGACAACACTTCATTTATCTTGAACATTTCGTTCACAGATACAAACATTCCCAAGAAATTACAATTTTTTAGGTCTTCACAGTGGCAAAACCCCTTAAAGAAATTAGGGACTAACGCAAAATATTCGCAGCAACAGCGAATATTTAGTGGAGATAGATTCGCAGCATTATGTATACTGAACGTGGCGAAAAATTTCCGCTAAGACTGCGTATTCGTAGGGTTTTCTTCGCGACGAATTTATGTCGCTTCCCAAGGAGTTTTTGCCGTTGCTGCTCTAAAATCGCAACAATATGATAAATGATATAAGTGAACTTCCACATGATAATGTTAATAGAGTGACAAATCTTTCTAAATTCGTTTCATTTAATCCATAAAATTGATTCATTTCATTACATATAAATATGATTTCAAAATATTTAGTTATAATCACATATTTTTCTCTGTAAAATGGTATCAGGACAACATTTGTTTTAGAACTGTTATTTCTTTCGTTGCATCGCATTTCGTAATATCGTTGCATTTTCGTAAGTCTATTCTATGTAGTTGAAGAGCCCAGGATAAAAACGATCATCGACCATCGGAAACTGAAATTGAGATTTTAGCATCATGTGTTAAAGCTTAAGAAAAGCTATCAAATTGTAGTATAATAAGAGGAAACAGCGGGTCCAATCCCGAAAAATTAAGGACTAAAGAATCCCAGGTTTGGGAAAGAACGATCAATGTCATTTCTTGTTTTATCACACTTTAACTGTTCCTAATAATAAATATTAAAAATTTTTAAAATTTTGCGTTACTAACCCTGTAACCATTAGCAGTACGATTTTTATTCCCAACAGGGAAAGGAATTTTTTTCCTAAGGAAAATTGGAGTACATACTATCTCTTATTAAAATAACATTAGACAAAAGTCCAGACTATGAAAACAATTGTTACTTTCATGAAATTTATGAACGGACCCGGAAACCCATTATAAAGAAGTATAATATTAAGTTTTCGATCGTGTATACGGTAGCTGTCCCAATTAGTGTCACCTTAAGATTGTAGCATAACTTCATTTAATCATTTTACGTGTTGTTTAATCTAAAAATCGTTTCAGCTGGAATGTTAATATTATTTAACATCTCTTTCGTTAAAAAACAATAGTTTGATACATTAAATATGAAGAATTAATTAATAATTTATGAAAATCTGCGAGCAATTTCAGTATCCCTATAACTATCACCTTGACAATTAAAGTAATTCTGATATATGTAACAATTCATTTTATAAAATTAATATAGGTTGAATTGTAAAATTACGGTTTTATCTTCAATATGATTTCGCTGTCACTTCCTACTTACGTTGTCGCGTTTTTAATGCTCCAATTGCACTTTCATTTTTCAACATTAATTTTTAAACATCAAGTACATGTATTTCATTGTTTTTATGTAAATCGGAGTCCCAATTTAATAATGAAATTTTGTGTACACAATTCTTTGTATGTTACACTCTTATTAACAAAAATAAATAAAATGGCAGTATTAGGGACACTGGCAGTAACTGGGACACTGGTAATAATTGGGACATTTACCCTAGTAGGAGGGAGTACATAAATTTTGTTTTACAAATACTAGAAATTTTACTTTTTGTAACTATGATCATGTCTCTCTTGGACTCTTCAGTTGATATGCATTAATATAAAAAAGGTGTGATACGTAATATACAGCTACCACATTTGTCTTTACTGGTAAACATTAAATACAGAGAGGAAAATATGACAATACAACGAAATAATTACAAATAATATTCATATGTTACGAAAATAATAAATTTTACGTATGAAGTGATCCAACAAAGTTAGAAGGATTTGTCAATCTAGTAATACAATCATGTGAACATTCACAATTACATCATTTATCATATTGTTGCAAATATATAGCGGCAGCGAAAGAAAACGCAATGAACAGCGAAATAAATCCGCCACTGAAAAAAACGCTAGAAATTTGCAGTGTCAGCGAAAATTTTTCACATTGGAGTGAGCAAACGCATAAGCCGCCACGCCACGTTCATTATACTGTTACGAACCTATTGCCACAAAAAACTCGCTACCGCTGTGAATATACGCATTGGTCTGTGGGTTTTTTTATGCACATTCGTGTTGTACGAAACTAAGAACTGATCGACGTGCGTTACAAAAAGTAGCAAGTTTGATTTGTCTTACGTAGACTGGCACTTTCGACTTTGTGACGACGAAACGCAGCACGTTTCGATGTTGGTCTCGAAACGTTCAGTAATGTCTTGATGAGTGCAACAAAGTCGAGTCCGCTCCGGAGCATTCGTGGCAAGGTTAAACGGTTTTCAGCCCCCCATAAATTTGTTTTTTGCACAATGCCGAACCTCTGCTTAGCTTCTTCTTAACCCCCAACGCAAAAAGGAGAGGTGTTATAAATTTGACGCCTATGTTTGTGTTTGTGTGTGCCTGTTTCGCTGTGGCTCTATAGCTCATCAACGAATGATCCGATTTTAATGCGTTTTTTTTGGTTTTAGAATATACATATATTTCCGGGAAGGTTAATAGCTACGTTCGGTCAAAATCGGTTCAATAGTTGTTGTAAAATAATAACTGGATCTAATAAATAAAAAAGCAATGGAAATAATAGACAGAAACTTCAAGTTCGGAGTCAAACGTTTAGGTTTATGATGCCGCTCCCATGCCTGAAATCTTGAGGGTCTGATACAGGAAACATGTAGATTGTCATTTTTTTTAAAAGTGGAATTAATACACTCTGGTTCGGGGGCCAGATATGCATGTAAAAAACGGGGTAGGTGTCTAAAAACTAACAAAACTGCACTATTCTACACAATTCTTTAACTGTCTTGCAGAGTGAAGCCGTGTTGTTGGAGTACTGTGCCATTTAGGGGTTTTCCGAATTGTCTAACCGTTTTACAGCGAAACCGTGTTATGGGAATGAAGTGTTATACGAGGGTCACATGTATTTCTTTCGAAACACTATGAATGAGTTAGGCAATTACTAATTTCTTGTGGAAGAGTGGAGTTGGTGAAATGCTACGAGTGAATATTCTTGCAAACGCATTGAGCGAACAACAGATTTTATATTACTCTTAAATGAAATAAGGCATATTTCGATAGTTACATAACGATATAAACGAATAAGTAAAATAAAACCTCCGAAAAGAAGTGTTGAAACTAGACAAATTATAATTTTTAGGTTTTAAAGTTATTTCAAGCACATCAGATGTAGAGTTTATTAAATTTCTCCTAAAATGCTCTATAATACTGTGCAAAAAAGTAGGTATTGTGTAAGAAGAAAAATACAGATGACCTTGAAATCTCGAAAGAAGTAATCTTCGGGAAGGTGTTTCATCCATCATAGTATATGATCTCTTAAATTTAACAATCCCACCAAAGGCAATTTAGCCTTCTCCTAAAAGTAGAAGTGATATTTTAGGTGCAAGAGATAAGATAAACGGAAATGGAACAGTTTAATATTCATTTGCAATTTGCTTTTAGTAGCTTAAAGTTTGGAAATTCCTGTACGTTAGAGTGGACAGAACTTTCTGGTAGACATCACGTTTATTTAAATAGCTTAACCGTTTGACTGCGAACGTCATTTGATTGATTAATGCCAAACTTGCAGCAGAGACTGCGGACATCCTTTGATTCGGCAATGCCAAACTCGCGGCTCGATCTTCCTATTTATGTAAATATGGTATACAGTGACCATTTAGTGTTTATTCTAATTAAATTTCATGAAAATTGTGGTACCGGATTTTGCTATTTAAATAAACACTGAATTCCAACAGAATGATTCCAATTATCGTACCAACAATTGATTACTTTCTATTAATATTTCTAAATATCTTTTGTTTCACAAACAGTTTAAATATCAAACAACAAAACCAGAAGTGAAAGGGTTAACATTAGATGGTTAAAGGTAAACAGCTTATTTACAACAGAATACTATAAATCAAAATGTTTAGAAATGGTTATTGCTAATAATTGTAATAATTAATAAGCAATAACTTGAAATAAAACTGCAGAAAAATAATCTTTATCCAGAGAAGTCAAAATTCGATTTTCCAAATTGTTTGGAATACTGAGTTTGATTTTATACAATCCTTCGGCAGTATCATACCCTTAGAAAGTCTAATTATAATAATAAAAATAGGACTTTTAGAATCGAAAATTCTGTTTGTACATTTTTCAAAACTTGTATTCATTTTAATAAAAATTTCTAAGATTAAAAATGACCTGTTTGATGCGTCGTTTCTGTATCTATTTGAAATGACATTGAATTATTTCATAACAACGTTACCTATTCAGCGTAACGGTGCATGTCCATCCATTTCGCCGTTTGAATCTGAAACACAAGAGTGCTTTAATATCGCTGAAAATGTCTCTTTCGAAATGCACAAGCCATGCAACCGCTATTGACCGAACGGGTCAGAAGCGTTTGTTTCGCGACAGCTAGTATTACAGAAACATGTTGGTAGCCTTGTTATTCGATTCAAAAGGATATTATACGTAAGTTCTCGTTATCCGCACAACAAATACTAACCGCTTAATTAGACTGACGGGATAAACATTTGTAGAATTCAACTTGAAAACTAATAAGTTCCCAGATATCTATATTTAAACTCCTATTGCATAGATTAATGATTGCATAGAATAATATTTGATTAGATGTAAATAGAATAATAATTTATTTGCAACAAGTCAAATGTTAGTAAGATGTTACAAACACATTCAGATATCGGGTTTTAGTAGATAATAAAACATGTGTTTAAAAAAATGGAAAAGACTTGAATACTTATTGTTATTGAAGTTTGCGTACAATTATTACAATGTTTGTAATATAGTCTGATAATAAAATATTATTTATGAAACGTGAATTTATGCAAATTCACTACATTTAAGGCTAACATACTCTAATTAACTAAAATTATACATACATAGAAATGAAGTTATGCAAAATATTACAGTAGACTAACTCCTTGTCAATTTAATAAGAGTTTGTAGTTCGACATTAGACTGATTAATTCTAGAAAGGTAAAGCTGCTCCAAATGTGTCTTCATTTATTCTATTAAATCTTCGTCCGTATATATACATTAATCAATTTTACTAAACGTACCTACCTAACTTTATTCATCCTATCTTTACTGGCGAGTCTTAAAAGCTTTCGTGTATTCTAACTATAGCAATGTTGTAATTGGTAATCATTCATCATCACCTAATAAATTACGAAGAAGTTACATCGATGTTTGATACTGTATTGCCGATTGAGAACAATTGTGTTCGACAAACCTGCTTCTTAGACAATAATTGCATTTATGAAAATTGACAAGATCCTTTAATAAAAATTATGCAATTGCATCGTTGGAGGATTGAATTCACAGACAGTGTACCTCACGTGAGTGTAATTCATTATTCATTTTACAAGAATTCACGGTATTTCAGTGAAGAGAATTCCGTTTATTAAATCCTTAGGTAGCATGAACTACTATTACGGAGAAAATGTAACCTCACAGGCAATCGTTCGTATCAATATTTGTATTCTCCTGTACTGCATTAATTTTCAGTTTTGTGCTGGTAATTCGTATTTTATAATCGATGTAGTTTTCTAACAATAAGTATAATTCAAGTGTATCCTATTATATTATCACATTCCTAATTTCATGTAAAAAAAATATTTGAACGACACAATGCTCGAATAAAGTGTGAATTGCTTTTAAAAAAGTGAGAATTTGCCATAGCGGTAATTTTAATTCTGTAACTTAGGTTTACGTAAAGTTTTTTACTAAATTTTTCTTGATATCTATGTAATTTTATACAACGACACTTACCACCAACAATTACCGGTTATAAAAAAGACATAAAATAATTAACTCTGCAAGATAGACGTGTAACATAAAAGTCAGTTTGCGCAAATTATTTGTACATGTAAATGAGCCTTTAGACGATAGAGCATAGTCTCCCATATTTGTGGTTTTCTGATCGTCATGGCCAGTTAGAATCGTTAGTCAAAATTTAACCATCAGACAACCTCTTCATATAAGTCCTCGTAACTGCCGTTACCTCTGTGATTAGATTGTTCAACACGAAAATAACTCATAACGTTTCTTAGAAGCGTTTCTGATAGATTCGTATGGCCTGAATACGAATCTGCAAATCGTTTCTTTTTAGCACGTCCAGTTTTAGAAAAAATCAATATTTTAAAAAAGTGAAAATTTTCTACTTTGGAGCTGTGTCGTGCTGTTACAGTAATAGTTATATTGCTTACACTGACAAGAAATAATTCTCTGGACTCTTCCGAACAAAAGAATCTAAATTGTTATTTTATTATAGACATCTAAATATGTTTAAATAATGTTCAAAGTGAAAAGGACATCGAAAACGCACCAATTTTTGCTGATATTCTTCAATTTATTTCACGAACTAAGGCCTACTGTCCACTAAGGCATCTCGTCATAGACGCTTCATAGACATTTGACGCTTGCAGGACGCTTCCATGTAACGAACAATGTAAAACAATGGACGTGCGTTCACATATGCTTCAGCGTCGCGTTTTCGTCGCTGCATGCGTTCGGCATGAAGCGCGTCGACAACGATGTCTGCCGCTGGACGTACAGAAGGACGCAAAATTTTCATTTGTGTTTGAATGTGAAATATATCGGCCGTGAAATTGGTACAGATTGTTGAAAAGTTACCCATAAAATATAAAAAAACAGAAAAAATATTCATGTTTGTAGATAACTAACACAACATCGCACTTTACTGTCTTGTTTTTGGATTAGCGGAGCTACAAAACGCACTAAATTCTTGCACGTATTTTTATTCATTCTATAGAAAGAATGAAATACATGATCATTTATGTTTTATTCTATGTAACCAATATCTTTTCCCACTTTTACGCCGTCAAATATAATTACAACATAATGCCATAAGGTCCTCTTCGTCGCCCGACATCTTTACGAATGATGAAAATGAAGCTTTCTGTACGCTTCCTATATGCTTCCAATACGCTCAAGTGGACAGAAACTCGAGCGTAGCGTAATCGTCATGTTGTACGCTACGCTGACATGTTTATGACGAGACGCCTTAGTGGACAGTAGGCCTAAGGGTAGTGATGGGTAGTCGAGCCGAGCAGCTCGAGCTGTATCGGAAGCTTTCGATTCACCGGCTCGGCTCGGCTGGTCAAGCGGGCCAAAATGACAGTTTTATGAGGTGACAGCGGAGATACGAGGCACTGGCACGCGAAGCCTCGGCGCGTAGAGTTACCTTATAATAACATCTCGCCTCGCCGAAGCCCGTCGCCAGCGTTTCTTAGGGTGGAACGATGATGTCAACCGGTATCGATACGACTCCAGCCGAGCCGAGCTTCCTCCTTTAATACTCGGCTCGGCTCGAACCGTATCGATTACCCATCACTACCTAAGGGTCCATCTGTATTTAAAGTAGAGCATGATAAAGTAACGGTAAGAACGCCACAGCTTACAAGCATTACTCACACACGTACACGCACCTTACTATCGATCGCCATCTGTAACCAAAGTTCTGATCCAACTGGTGAATTGACTGAACTGCCACAAGATCCTGCGTGCCCATTGGCTCACGTTAAAGTAATTTTTCCAGGAAAAATCCACCTTGAGAGTTCCGCACCGCTACTTTACCATGAGTCTTCTGTAGGAACACTGACGTGCAAACTCGATTTCCACTAGGGGAAAAAGCAATCTAGGGGTTAAGGCCTCCTACTGCTTGATAAATTTATTTTAAATACTGACATGAATGTTAAACCGAATGTTAATTTCGCATAATTTTCAATAACTCTGAGACCAAGTGATAGGAGGTCTTTCCTTTAAATCACTTTTTCTCCTAGTGGAAGCCGAGTTTGCTCGCGAGGGTACAACATATATAACTGGATATATAACTTTAATTAATTATATCTTCGATAGAATCGAAATGGTACAGTTGGGGTCCTTCCCTTGTGAGTGGCAGGCACGGCGACCGCCGTCATTGAGTACTGCCGCCGCCGAATGTTTTGCTGAACTATTTCGCTTCTTTATTGAAAACAAAACAGATTGTATAACTTTAGCAGGAAGGTGTGCTCTATTGTGTACTATATTTATACTTTTTCATAGATCCTTAAAATGAATTGAATATTGAATAAAATAATTTCATAGACCCTTGAAATAAATTGAAGAATATCAGCAAAAATGGGTGCGTTTTCGGTGTCCTTTTCACGTTGAACATTATTTAAACATACAATGGACTATAACTATATTGCCACTAAACATACTGCCACGGGAGGCACTTCTCCTTCACACGTAGTGTCACGCACACAAATATCGCTCTCTCACCACGTTATGTACGCCGTCCCCACCAGCACGATTCGACTTGTGCGCAGAGGCTCAAGCAGAGGCTACGACGATAGAACTTAGTATGGAGGGGGCTCTGAACTCATTGCCATTTTACTCCGCTACAGCCACGACCATGGCAATATAGTTAGAGTCCACTGTACGTACATGTTTATAATATAATAACAATGTAGGAAATTAAATAGGAAATCTAGTAGATATAGACAGATAGTTTATTAAATAAAATAAAGGTATAGTCAAATAAAATAAAACACGCAACACACTAATAGTTTAACGTCTCAGATTAGTTACTACACAAGTCTCTATACAGAATCACAACTGTCGACTCTCCAAGTACAATCTCACCACTCGACTGTTTCTAGGTCCCAAGCCATACCCCTCACGAAGGTTACCCACACACACCCACAGACACACCGAACGCAAGGCGCTCAAATTTCCACGACGCAGTCTACAGACTTTCTTAATCGATATCTTAGTCTAAACGTTTGCTCGGTTCCAAACATTCATCGTTTATTCAAAACACTCAGCTTACTCTAGAGTCCACAGGCACGCACAAAATCCTCACCTACAACAATTTATATCATTTTGTTCGAAAGAGACCAGAGAATTGTTTCGTGTCAAAGGAAACTGAATAACTATTACTGTAAAAGTACAACAAACATCCAAATGTTGAAATTTGCAATTTTAAAAACCGTTGGTTCTTTCGAAAACTAGAAGTGCTGGAAAGAAATAGTTTGCAGATTCGTATTCAGCTCAATTAAGAGATTACAAAAACGAAAAAATTTCAAATTTGTTCAACAGTGTTCTGTGTACTTCTTTATTTTCTAATAAATCGTTATTCGTTGAAACAAGTAAACTTTTGTATCAACCCAACAAATTACACAAAGTTAATTCTGTGCGTCAAGTCACAAAGCGTTAAAACAATCGCGTTAAGGACTTTGCGACCCAACATTTCTCAAATTCCTCTAGCAACACCTACTAAAACGTGTATTGCAGGTAGAGTTGGAGGATGTTGGAGGACTGTTGGACTATTTACAGCGTTCACAGGGACACGCAGGCCACGTTGGCAATTCTCGACAAGCTCGACGTGGAAGGCGAGAAGCTGAGCGAGGAGGAGATCGCGCGGCTTTTCGGTTTCGAAGAGGAATACAACAGGGGCACCCTTTCGAAATGGCAGAAGCTATGGCCGAGGATCTGGGCTATTTTCGATGAGCCGTACACCTCCGCCACGGCGAAATCCATAGCCGGCGTTTCAATACTCTTCATCTGTCTGTCGGTTCTCTGCTTCTGCCTGAAGAGTCACACGACAACGAAACGGTCGCGAAACAATCAACGGTGCGGGGAATTGTTTCGATCCGAGACGGCTTGGAACAAGGACGACGCGGCCTGTTACCCGGTGCTCTTTTACCATTCGCTGCTTGACAAGTATGAGAACATTATTACTTTTCCATGTAACGGAACCCATGCCATTCTTGGGGCAGCTGGGATTTTGAATTCGGGAAAACTGATTATTACACTTGTTCCGTCGTATAATTATATGCCGGAATAGCGAAACTCCGTCCATAATACGAAGATTGTCGTTCGCAACCTTAGGTATGTTTTGTAGGTGCAGCTGACCGAGCGACGTGTCAAAGACCCAAAATGAAAACATTTCGGAGGTCAGTCGCTCGGTTCAGTCGTCAGCGTCCGGTATATTGGCGTGTGTGAGTGCACTGTTTGTATCGACAGCTGACCGATAGATCACCAAATAACAAAAGGCCAATGGCCCAATAAGAATTTCAAACCAACGATCTATGGTCAACTCGCAACCTACAGTCCGAGTGAGAGAGACAGAGAGTGTTGACAAAACTTATATATGAAGTTATTCGCACGACACGACAGACACGATATCAAACCAGTCAAGTGTGACCATCTCAAACAGTAAATAAAATTTACATAGTACCTTCATTGAGTCGTCATTTATTTTAAAATAAAATTTTTCACCAGTCGCACAATATTAATTTGGCGTGCGACACGACGTCGATTATTAAAACAGACGCAACAACACTGGTCAACATGATTTTTCTCCCAAAGAACATTTATACTGATCCTTATAGATTTTTTTGTGCTGAATCCGAATTCGTAAACAGGTTTTTGTCATTACCCTCAGTTTCCGAGAAATTTGATTTTATAGAAAAATGTAATTTTCAACTTTAAACATTTCCTGTATTCAAACATTAATAGTTATTCAATTGATTGTGGCGTCAAATTATTCTATAAACTCTCCCGAATAAAATGGTATACGTTGTTATCGTATTATCAACATTTAAACATGTTTAAACAACGATCAAAGGAAAAAGGACACCTGAAATGCATCCATTTTTACAGATATTTTTCAATTTATTTCAAAAAGTAAGGGTGCAGGACATATGTAATCTGACTGCGTCAGCACATACAGTAAACATTATTCTTCCGGAAAGCATTAACAGAAATAGTACGACACATTTTGTGTTCAATACAGGAGCGAAATAGTTTAGTAACATCTGCGACGCTGGCAATGGTACTCAAAGGCGGCAAGCGCAGGGTTCGACTGCCGTTCTTACTTTTTGAAATAAATTGAAACATATCTGTAAAAATTGGTCCATTTTGGGTGTCCTTTTCCCTATGATCGTTATTTAAACATGTTTAAATATTAATAATACGATAACAACGTATACCATTTTATTCGGGAGAGTTTACAGAATAATTTGACGCAACAATCAACTGAATAGCTAGTAATGTTTGAACACAGGAAATGTTCAAAGTTGAAAATTTGAATTTCTTTTAAATCAAATTTCTCGGGAATTGAGGGTGATGGCAAAAAACTGTTTACGGATTCGTATTCAGCACAGAAGAATCTATAAGAATTAGCAACTGGATGTTCGAAGGCAAACAAAAAATTAAATTTTGTTGACCAGTGTTATTCTATAGCCAAAAACAAATGTATTGTTCTTTACGCGAAACGACGAGCGGTGAGCTATTAATAGGCCTCACTTAGAATACTGTTCTACCATTTGGTCGCCACACATTGGGCTATTACCGTAAAATTAGTGGAATTAATAAGAAAATTGTTATGTCATGAAATAAGTTAAAATTAGTTGGTCAGTTTATACTCGCTTGAAAAACGCTGAACAAGCTAGGGACCTCATCACGTTAGATATGATTGCATTTGTTTTATAAACAGTAGCTAGTTGACTGCCTCTTGAGGCACTGTAACAGTCAGTTTTTTTCACGTCTCGAGTGTTCATGCCACACGTCCTGTTTCTAAGTGAATATTTTATCAAATAACAATGGATTCTTGTAGTACAGGTAATTATCTACTTGTCTCAGAAACTTCTGGATTTTCACCTCCTGTTAAAGTCGTAATTCACTGTTACATTATCACATAAAATGATGACTAGATTGAAAATGTAACTTTTTTAGTGTATGTTGGTTTGTCAATATTTTTCCAGTATTACGTTCAGTAAACATTACTGTTGATATAAAGCAAAAATTTTTCGTGAGGAACTTTTGTACTAGAAACGTGCGAATTAGCTAAGGGTGCTCCCTATTAAAATACATTTAAATACCGGCGCTCCGGGTTAATAAACGTATTTCTGTTTGTTCGGTGCTTCGAGGTATTGTTTTGTAATCATTATAGTTTTGTTATATTTATTTATTCAAAATCAAGAAAGTGCTCCTTCGAATTCTTTTTCGAGACTAATCTCGAACATTTGCAGCAGTTTGTAGCAACAATCGTGAGACAATTTTTTGTTTTAGGGAATCATTTCGTCTAGGAGTCATTTCATCTGATTGGTCAGGGTTTTTCGTTAATATTTCGGTAACAAAGCCTCGGATAACATTTTTGCTAAGGAAAATCTTGTTTCAAATCGCCTCACGAATGTCCCAATTCAGGGATCTGCAACATTTTTGTTACACTCTGTATACACTAAGAAGTACCTAAACGCGGAGTTTTTTTTATAGATGAAGGATGTACCCGATACTGGTATTTTGGGACCTTTTCGTAGATGACGGATATATCTGACAATGGTAGCCAAAAAATTAAATAACTGTTTGACTTTCAATTTCAAGATACAAGTTAATTTTCAAATAAAATGTTTTCAGAGAACTGTCCGTTGCTTAAAACGTGAGTATTCAATCCTGAAGATTATGAAAAATAATAAAGTTTTACACGATGTATATTTTCAACAATTTTGTTTGTAAACAAACTGTAAACACGTAGTAAGTCACTGAGTCGAAATATAATGCCTCAGCTTTAGGACAAAGTAGGTTTTTGCCAATGCAGCAAGTTAGCAAACTATCTAATTCGATTTGACCCAAGTTGTTAACAAAGGTGAATTGAGCTCACCAGGCGAGTTGGTAATTTCTCGGTAGACCGATTTAAACGTGGGCTACCGCAAGTGACAAATCACCACTGCTTATATGATATGAGATAATTACGTGAAAGAATTGCTACACTAAATTGTGCATAAAGCTATAGACATTGTACACGATATTTGCTTTACTTTATATAAGTTTTTATTCACGCATTGTTAATAGTATTAAAACTTTATTGTCCAAATTAATACGTACTAGGAACACGAAAATTTTAAAGTAATAAGTGATATATTTATAAGACCGATCATTTTATTGATGATGTAGTAATTTATAGAAATGTAAGAATTAGAGTATCTTGTGTTGGTTAATTAAGTACTCTTTATAGCTTTAATTTCTACCATCCTTTCTATGACGGCGTACTATCTAAACTTTTCATAAAAATATTTTGTAATTTTAGGAGCAGCAATTTTTTTCAGTATTGTATTCATAGTTTCTTTTCATACTCACTATTAGTACCAGAGGTTTTTTTTCGCTGTTGTAACATCACTCTTAGGTGCAAATAGGCACAGTGAAATGTTGTATAGTAATTCAGAAAATTTATATTCGACCACGTAAAATATGAAAACATCCAGAGTGCAGTAAATAAAAGTATAACGAACTAGAAGGGGAATTTTTTTAAAACATATACAGCAAATTTATAATTTCTCCAAATTTGTTTACGAAAATAAATATATTAGATGTATTCATAAATACTCAACTGTATTTCTTTAACTTTAATATTCATTAAAAAGAAAATTAGAAGACTCTGTTGCTTCAATAGTATTCATACTCCTTCTCAGACATGCACCGCAAGTCTTAAAAAAAATTTGATGCAAAATGTTTTGAATTCGTATCATATGTTTATTAAAGAAAATAGCGAATTAGTTATGTAGGTTTTAGCCATTGTAATTACAATGTTTCAACTGAAGTTATTAAAAATACGATTAAAAAAACAACACGGAAATTATGAAATATTCAAAGTACTCTAAATTTTACAATTATTGTGTCGATGTTCTTATGATACATTTCAGTCCTTGCAATATTTACTAATGACTGATTCACATAAAACGCCATGTATATTTATGCAAAAGAAACTCCTTAAATATTTATAAATGACAATATCGCTATTATTTCTTCAAACGATGTGTTTCTGAAACAATACAGCTATTCGTTAAACGCTTGTTTCCGGACCTATGCTACAAACATTTAACAAGTATTCGTAGTATAAGCTTTTTAAATTCAATTATTTTCTATCTCTACGATAGTTTCTTTTATTAAGGAACATTCTATATATTTTTCAGTAACTTGCAGTACATTTCTTTTATAAAAATAATATAGTCATATTTATTTCCATCAGACTTAATTATTAATCATTCTTTATTGTAGTATAGGATCATATGTATAATAACATCAGTTTAGGTAAAAATAACTGCTTTCCGTGGAACATCAATTATTTTAATGCATTAATGGCCGATAAAGTTTTGCTGAAACGTGCAAAACTTATTTCAAATAAATACATGTATAAGTATATGGACAAAAAAGGTATTTACCAAACAGAAAATGTCCTCTCTAACAATGTCAGTAATATCCAAATGTAAAAAAATGTCGTTATCAAGGAAATAATAAATAATTCATACGCTGGATAACGAGATTCCCCTTTTATAGTTGTCAATGCGTTAAATCGAGGGAATGCAACTCGAAATGCTATGCGTGACTTGTGCAGGATCATTCTTATAATTTTTTTATTTCATAGGCAGTGTCGAAATTGTGTCGATTTCGAGTATTGATTTTACAGAGGGGGAACGTGGTCACGAGCGAAAAATTCGAACGTTCTAGTGGAAGCGTGATAAATTTCGCTCGTTTCTGCAGGCAATTATTTCCGAATTAAACTGACAATTAGCTGGACAGTTGAAAACAAATCATTCTTGTTAATAATTCGAGCTTCGTATAATTTCTACAGAAATATATGTATATTTGTATGCGCCCAATTAATATTTTGATGAAGGAATACTAGTTTTCCACCACTATAGAGCAATAAACAGTTAACGTTTTTGCTAATTGAACTTTTCCATCTGCTTTTACGAGTCTGCCATAAAATAAATATTATTAATAAATTAATTAAGAGATCATGCTCAGTCAGAAATTTTTAAAAAATCGATTTTTCACTTTCTACATTTTCTTTACGTTCAACATCTCGAGAATATTCTGTGCAAGTTTCAAGGTAATGCAATTAAAAATGACAGAGTTACAGGCGTTAAAAATGAATATTTTAAGTGTAAGCTTGACTTGAAACTTTAAACGCGTTTTTCTCGAAACTACATTTTTCAAATCGGTGATCAATATTTCTCGAAAACTACTGTGTCGATTTACATCAAGCCTTTTGCGCCTTATTTCAAATCAGAAAAACTTGTCCATATACCATACTTTTTTTTTTAATTGACCAAAAACGAGTGATTTTTTAGATGAAATTCGCACTTTTTCAGGAAAATGTCCGCCATTTTGTTCCTAATCAATATTTCGAAAAACCCCACGTCCAAGAACAAGATTGGTTCTTCCATTACACAAAACTTACTGAATTTTTAATTTCAGATGAACCGTTACGAAGTTACAGTGATCATGGCAGACCACTTTTTGTGAAGAGACATTCGGGAGATCGTTCACCATTTATTTACTAATACATATTTTTAAATAAAAGAATTACCTTATAATCTAGAAACTGCAACCTTTGAAACGCAAACACAGTTTTTGAAAAAGGACTCATAGTTTTTGAGAAAAACATTCCCAAAGAACACGCTTTTTTCGGCCTCCTGACTGAGCATGACCCCTTTAACCAATCACGACACTCCAAACCTAGTTTTTTTTTCTGTTTTCAAACAATTAATTCGTGAATGTTACTACTCAAAACCCATTGAAAAATATTTTTATGGCGACTTAATGGCGAGTAGAGATGTATATATCTTTCATTGGAGAAGAATGAAATGTAAAATAGAGATAATAATTTGTTTTACCAGGAACTTACTACACAGGGTAGTCCACCTAACTTTGTCACCGGGAATATCCAGTTTGTTTTTGATACTATTAAAAAGTGTTCCAGATACAAGCTATACAGTTTCGGAAGGGGTGGGGGCATAATTTGATGTGATTAATTTTCTAGTAAGTGGATGCATAGAAGATATACAAAGGTCAAGTTTGTCTTTTTTTTATGGGAATCGTATATTTTTTTATTACGTCACTTGATCTAGCTCGTAATTCTATATAAAAAAATATTAACCTTTTCGTAAAATGGAACTGTTAGTTTGGAAGATATTTTAACTTTAATTATTCATAGTGGTATTAATGGAATAGACGAAACTATGACTCCCTCGAAACCATTTAACTTGTATCTGAAACATTTCTTAATACGAGGTCTGTTTTTTAAATAAAGTCCGTTCGAAGATAAGAAAAAATCGTAGAAGGTTTAAATAATAACATAGTCGCCATGAACTTCGATACATTTTTGAAATCGTATACTAGTATTTTTATTCCACTGTCAGAAAAGTCCACCGCCAGAGTCTTACATCATGCATTGACGCTGTTCTTCAGTTCGTCATCATTTTAAAACCGCTGGTTAAAATCGGGACTATCGAGTGGATAGTTACAAAATTTCTCAGAAAAATTGTTCAAACATTTGAACTGTTCGATGTGCAGTGTAGGGTCGAGCACTATCGTGCGAAAGCATAATTCCATTGGACAGTGATCCACGTCTTTAGTTCTGAACAGTCCCTTTTAAGTTTTACCCACTAAGTTTAATGTACTTTTGTTTTCTGCAAGCAAAAATCTGATAACAATACGAACTTCACAGTTGGCGGAATTATTTATTGCAGTACTCATCGTAAGTTATTGTTGTGCCGTAATAATTGCGAATCTGACTAACAAGGAAACGTTTTGTACTGTTACACCGGCGAATGAAAAGTCCTGTGTGCGTTTTCTAGTCTCCTTAGCCCTTATTAAAAGTGAAAAACTGTAGGTGTTCGTTTTTTGATTTAGCCAAAATGCAGAGCATCAAAGTTGGTAAAAATATTAGGTGACGTATACCCTAAAAATTTGGATTACGTAACTCAGTATTGTTGTAATAATATGAGTATGTTTATTTCAAGCAAAAAGAAACAATTATACTTCTGAATACAACTAATATTTTACAATTGATCTAATACTGTAGCTATTCAATGCGTCTATCCGTCAGCGATTTACTCGCCCTTACGCGTGTGCGAACCTCGGAAACGATAAATGTCGCTTCTAGTGTATTGAATCGTAACAATATTCATAAAATAGTTTTTTGGCAGGAAAAATTAATTCTCGAAGGGTATTTGCAATAAAAAAATCAAAGAAAATTTGTCAGTTTTGTTTTATTGTAATTCGTCACATGATACAGTATCACTCAATATTCAATGTACGTGATTTTTCGTAAAAAAAAATACGCGATGCATAGTACTTTTTGACGTTCAAACCATGCACATTGTATAAAAAAAAAACAAATTTTAATTCTTTACTATACAACCAGTTTAGTTCAGTATTGTTTAAACCTATGTTTCGATACGCCTGGTCCAATGCGAGATTTTCTGTGAAATCAGTCAGATTTGAAGGACTAAAGTTTTGTTAATATGTTTAATATGTTTCGATTTTAATAACTGTTCTTGTGCACCCGCAGAGTGTTTTAACATTCCCTTTGTACAATTTTTTACGATAAATGACGTACATGGAATATTGGGCGATACTGTATCAAATGACGAATTACAATAAAACAAAAATGACAACTTTTCTTTGGTTTCTTTATTACAAATACACTTCAAATATTAATTCCTTCTGCCAAAAAACTGTATTTTATGAATATTGTTAGGATCCGATAGAGGACATTTGTAAAATATTAGTTGTATTCAGAAGTATAATTGCTTCTGTTTGCTTAAAATAAACATACTCATATTATTACAACAATACTGAATTACGTAATTCAAATTTGTAGGGTCTATTTTTTCACCAACTTTGATGCACTGTATCTTGGCTGAATCAAAAACCGAGCACCCACGGTTTTTCACTTTCAATGAAGGCAGGGGGACTATAAATCGCACACAAGATTTTTCATTTTCCGGTGTAACAGTACAAAACGTTCCCTTGTAAGAGTAAATGGCTTCCAGCTAGTTAAGGAATTAGAAATGTATACTATATAAATTACGATCCCGCTTCCATATTTTCATTGGCGGTACTGTTAAAACGGACCTAATTTAAAAAACACAGCTCGTTTTATCAAACGCAAGCGAGATACATATTCCTGGTCATAGAGTTAGGTAGACCACCATGTATACGGTTTCTATCGACTATACATTATTATACTTCACTGCAACGGTTTCCTATTATTCTGTTTTGGCAATTATAGAATGATTCTATTCCATCTCCTGGTCGATTATTTCGGTCGGTGAAGTCAATCAGTCGTAAACAATTACACGCTCTAATCTCCCATCATGTTAATGACGTCTCAGCATCGTAAACATCTTGAGAGACACTATTACGTTCTGCTTATAATGCATGAGCCAGTTATTATCAAAATGGTGTAAGCCCATTATTTCTTCTTTGTTAATTTCTAGTTTATCCCTACTTATTTATAACCACTGCAACCGTATTACCGATTTTCTCGAAATTAGACTTACACCACATACAAAATAAGTGGCATACATGATATTGGACATGTATTTTTAATTTTGAGTATTCTGTTACAACGAAGTGTAATATTATAAAACTACTCTTGATCGTAAAGATGACAATTAATGTTTTATCTATAAAGAAAACGTAAATGTTTCAATAATTTCACCAAATGGCTTCCACGTGGATATCAAAAGTGATTTACAGTTTTTTCATTGATGTACAAATTTCAAATACAATTCGCTCAAACTTTCACGGATAAAGTGCAAATGTTGACCTGAAAATGCGCTTTCACGTCGACGGCTTTTTAAGAAGAAATCAAAATGAACGTGGAAATGCGCACATAAAAAATTCACAATCACTCCGAGTGATGTTCGTCACATGTGATTCTTCTAGCGCAACTTTTCGGCTACATAATTTCAACGCATTCGCTATTAACCCTCTTCACTCCACTGGCGCTGCTACAGCGACATACGTCACTGCAATATCTATGTCATGTTGATTCCATCCGAAATAACTTAATGAATAAAATTTTAGAACCATTCATAAATCATTAATGACAAAGCACAACTTGTTTATGTTTTACTCGATCTTATAATTACTATTCAGTTAGGGTAATAGAGTCTCCGAGTGAAAAGTGTCGAGACCTACTCGTCCATCGAGTTTGGTAGTTGGTGGATTTGAAAAGTGTAAATTTTTATTTACTGTTTTACCTACTGTTAAAATTTTTGGACAGTACTATTTTAAACTAAGAATAGCTGAAAATTGGAAAAGACATTTGCAAATAATCTTCTGCAATTTAGTATGTGTAGAAGTATTTATTCAGGGTATTTTGCCTTAATTCCTGTTCACCAAATGTGCGATCATTTTACCCCGAGTATTGCATGTATGTGCTCTTCCTTTATTATTTAATAAAAATATTTCAAAAATGGTTAAGAATAAGAGTAGGTAACTATAAAATCTTCGTTTAAAGTGTATATATGTAATTAAATTTTTATTATTAGTACAAATGGCTCGTATTATTAAAAAATGTAGGCAAAATAGATGAATAGGAAGGAGGGTCCATTCAAACCCACCTTTCATTTTCCCGTTTTTATAAGGATCGCTGTGAAAATTCTTCATCTTACAAGAATCACGTTTAGATGAAGAAAAAAATAAAAATCGAAATAATACATGAATTCGTACTATATTATCAAATCAAGTATAGCACATTAGATTTTCATTTGCATACACAAATTTGTTATCTGGGGCTATCTAGAAAATCAACTAATGATTACAATAACAACACTTACAATAATGATTACAATACTTGCATCGAAAGAAGACACGAAGAGAAGAATACAAAGCATTTATAAATCGATAACTCTAGGAATGTTGTTAGATGTCCGGAATAATATCATGAAAACAAATTGAACGATTTGAACTGCATACGTTTATTTTAATATCTTTAGAATTCTCCTCGAAGCTCCTCCTGAGAAAAGTATTCTTCGCTGCGAGTCTTTAACTATGCACAATAAAAAAAATGTTTCAAATAAATGTTGTTGGATAATAGTTTTCCGCATAATGAAAAATTAATACGCCGTTTTATTAAAAAAAGGGCGCGGCCTCTTTCCCCCCTAGAAGATTCCCCCACCAATATATTTTACATTTTATATGATTAGCCCTCCTGAAACATTCAATTTAAAGAAGAATTCGCGGTGATATTTACAGTGATTGCAAAGAAAACATTTTATAACACTTTATGTGAAACGCCGTGTATGTATATAAATGTTCGAATGTGATTACTCCTTCACTTTAATCGAATTTGCTTAATACTATTATTATTATAGATGGAACGTACGAACGTCTAAACCGTTTCATTCAGTATTGAAACGGTACTGAATTTACTTGGCTCAGCGAGTTTGAAACAGGGCTTGTGCAGGATGGTCAGTTGTAAATCTTGCTGTATTGTTGTTTCGTGTTGTTTAGTTACCGCGAAATGTTAGGTTTAGCAGAACTTTAAACTACCGACTCGGAATCCAGCTGGATTCATCTTTATACATAGTGTTCCAAACAGTTTTGCTAAAATATAGATGCAGGAAGTATTCATCGGAACATACAAAATTATGTAGAATAAGAATATAATAGCACTTAAACGACTTAATCATACATACATAAATACAATACAGAATATGTGAACATGAATTTATATATACAAAGTAAATATTAGCGCAATTTGTTATCTCAGGATATTTCATGCACTCATACACACCAAATTCGAGGATTATTTGTTTCTAAATTACAGGTAAACTGCGGATGTGTACGTAAATATAAATTTTTATAGATTGTGTATAAAAACTGGAAACAACGACAAAATAGTGGACTTTCTCAAGGGTTCTATAGTATTCTAAATGAAATAAAAAATCTCACCGAACGTTGGTACACAAATGTAAATAGTTCAATGAAAACACATTTGCTGTTACATCGGTATGTTAACGATCAATAGCACAGAAGAAGTGAGGAGACTACAAAGAAATATATTAATGACTATAACGTCAAGCTGTATATGCAGTGGTCATAATATTCATAATATACCCATGTATACAGGGTGTTAAGAAAATGAGGGAAGCTTTCTCAGGGTGGATTCTGCATGCCAAATTATAAAACGAAGTGAAATACGCTTGGCGCAGTGGGTTGTAGTAGTTGAAAAACCGATTTCCAGCTGATATGCGGTATCGATGGATGACCTAGTGAAATTCAATGAATGAAATAAAATGAAAAGAATGAAACCAACTCGTGAAACAGTTGAAGAACACATCTGTCAAACAGAGTTGGGCAAAATGTAATCTGATTACAAAATCCAAATCGCAATTATAATGTAATTGCAAGACAATTACAATTACAAAGTATACTTAATTTACAACAAAAACTTCAATGTAATTGTAAAATTGTATTGTAATTGTAATTGCAATTGTCCCGCAATTACATTGCAATTACATTCTAATTGCAATTTTGAATTTGTAATTAGATAACATTTTGCCCAACTTTGCTCTCAAGTAGAATAACCCGCCATGTCAGACGAATTTTACACGTTTTTCACGCATATTTTCAACAATTAATAACTCGTAAACGAAGCCTCGGACCTAAAATCATGATTCTTGATTTTCGTTTTATTGTTAGTTTGCCATACAGAATTCACCCCGTGAAAGTGTCTCACATTTTTATCTAATACGTTTAAGATTGTTTTAAAATTTAGACTGCAAACTGTTTATAAATAAAAAATTAAATGCAAACCAAGTTATTGTTTAACTTAAGTGGTGTAAATAATTATGTTTCTTAGGATAAATTTAGTTAAAACTTAATTTGATTCCAATTTAAAGTGACTCTTTATTTATAAACAATTTGTAGTGCAGATTTCAAAATATCCACATGCTTTTATTAATCCAGATTTCGTTGTTAAATTAAATTCTAACATTATTTACTGTGACAAGATGAAAGTGGTGCAAGTTCAACTTCTCTAATGTAATAATAAACTATTATAATAAACATTAACATGTTATACATGTATGTACTTGTTTGAGGTATAATTAACTTAATATAGAACAACTAGTAACTACGCTATACATATAATAGAGTGTATTAAATAGACAGCTCAGACTTTACTTTAGCGTAGATCTTATCATAATAATTTCGTCCTTAGCGTATAAGTCGTTGTCTTTTTTTTATGAAAAACTGATTTAAAAACAAGGTGATTCAACCGAAAGAGAAATTTAAACGTTTGATAAATTATGACTATCCCAATTAGGTAGTAATGAAAACCGTGTTAGTCCATATATAGTCTATAAAACACTCCTTGTTTTGAATTTACATAGATTTAAGTTCCTACAAACATGCACAAAATTTATCAGCATTTATCAATATTTGTGAATCGATTAAAATGCAAACCCTTCAATATTTCGTCACAACGAAAACTGGATTTGCACTACTTTCAAAATAAACAGCTCATTTGTGTTCCGGATTTTGTAATTGCCTTTCGATTACCAACGAGAGGTTACTACCAAGTACATTCCCTCTCATAAATATTAGGACACTTATCGAATATGCAGTAAATGTTACGAGACATTACACAATTGCTGAAGGTTCGAAATAAATATTATTTTAAGGATATTAAAGCTCGATGGAGAACGCTTATGCTACTATAAAGTAATAAAAGTGGCCTAAAGTATATAAATTTCACGATATATCACATTTTCTGCATACTGGCAAGGTTTTCTAATACTTGTAAGCGGTATTGTATGTGGCCACCGGGTTTAACTATATAAATTCAAGAATAATCTTCAAATTCAATTTCTTCGAAAACTAAGCTTCTTATGAAAAGGTTTCATTCTATATTTTCGGTTCAGTTTTATATCTAACGTCAACCCTTGCTCGGTTCTACCTCCCATCCTGCCTCACTTTGTATATCACGTTACAAAGGGTTGTAAACTTTAACACTTTGACTGCATGTCATGCACATAAGGGTGGCATCCTTCAACGTCAGAACTAAAAACAGAACTTTTTGTTAAATTACTAAATAGATTAAATTTTGTTATGGTTTAGGAGATTCAGTAAGATTAAAGGAATAGTTACTGTAACAAATGTAATTTTTGAAGTTCCAATTTTATTTAAAAAAGTTGCAATGACTTGTTGACACTTTTTTTTATGTTTGTCTGGTAGGCAACGTGTTAAATAATAATTTCGGATATTAATGCGTATTCGTAAAAACGTTCGGACACATGACATATTTATTAGATAATATATTAGAAAACCTAATGGTTGTGTAATGAATAGTTTCGCGGATTTTTACAAGAATATTACGTAATTTTATATAAAACTTACCTCATCGACGATCTACAAACCATTTTGTTCTATGACCTTATAAAAGTGTTCGCTTTTTATTAAAATGTTCATCCACGTGCATATTAATTTTTTCAATGCCTTTGTATGACTTTCCATCAAGAAAATTTTACAATGCTGATGTTAAAACATCCAAACCAAATTGTAATATTGCTTGTCGGTGTCCTTAAAAATATATGCTTTATAACTTAAAAATTATTATTACTCAATAAATAGATCGCAGGTTTGAGATAGTAACCAACAATATATTTATGTACAGTCATTTACAGTGGAAACTTCAAACGCATTTTTCTCGAAACCCTGTTTTTCAACCAGACTTCCATGATTTCTAAACACTGAAGTAACCAATCCAGTTCAGATTTTGGAATTGCTTTTTCATTGTCTGATAGAGTTGATGCTTTTATGATAAAATCGATATGTTTTCTTTATATTGCTGCCACTTTATCAATGAACATTTTTTTCTCATTTGTTCTAATTTGGAAGATAACCACATTCGTGTACTTAAATTAAGATTTTCTTTTACTTACCTGTTTTAAAAGAATACATCACCGTGGATCAAGGCTGACATTCATACCGATACACTGAAGAAACATATAGTACCCTAGTTAATATAACAGATACTTACATAACAATTTTACTGTGCTTTCTTGATATGTGAAGAAATATATGAAAAACTTCGAGTACCTTGATCCATTAATTTTTTAATCCTGGAAATTGCTTAAGAATGATTCTTCCAAAAAGGGGATATCCTCTTAACCGCTTAACGCTGCACACTCGAATTAACTCGAGCAAGTGGTATTACGTTGCGAGAAAACCGTGCGTTAAGGGGTCAATAGATTGATCATGGTAAGGTTCATCAAAATCGATAATTATCTGGTAGTGTCCTATCCGTGTAAGCTTAGCCACTGGGTGAGAATGAAAAGTCGGCCAGTAAAAATCCTGATTCTGACGGATACGATTACAGGTCAGTCCGAGTCTGAAGAGATTCGCCGTCTCACCGGTGAACGCGATCGACTTAGCAGCCACGCTGAGCTTCTACACGGAGTTCCTAACGGAGTCTAGCTTGTATCTGGAGGTCCTGTCGATAGCCCGAGTCCTGCGGCTCTTTAAGCTGACGAGACATTCTCCGGGGCTTAGGATCTTGATTCATACCTTCAAGGCGTCTGCCAAGGAACTCGCCTTGCTGGTTTTCTTCCTCGTTCTGAGCATCGTTGTATTCGCCAGTCTCATATTTTACACGGAACGTCTTCAAGTAAGTACACTATACAGTTCAACACTATTAGCTCTTTCACAGTTCAGTTACGTCATGAAAAATTGTAAAGGAATATATATATATATACATATATATATATATTTTTTTTTGTTTATTTTAATTTAATTTTGTTCTAATCGACTTTTATTCTGAACGCTCACACAAATATAACAGAGGCGAGAAAAATTCAACGAAAATAAATAGTGTTTGTGATAAAAAGTTTCAACCGTTCGTGCAGTCGTCTCGAATAAACTTGATGCTCTAACTAAATATGCAGAAGTGCTAGTGGAACAGTATGTAATCTACCTCTAGTTTTGTACGGAAATATTTTCCTTTCAAATTCCTTTTATCCAAGATTATTTCAGCCCTCGTGTTACCGAAGCCTAATGTACGAATCCAAGTTTTATCAAAAACGTTACTATATCTTGCTAAGGAAATGATCCTAGTTACTATTCCTCATCCCTAATTCAACACCGTGAATAAACAAAATTTTGATATGAATACTAACTGTATTATAATTTACAGTAGTATTTAAATATTTTTTAGACATTTACAGTAAATTATTATTCCCCTCTATGTTTCAAATTAAAAAGTTTCATATACGTTCCACCCATTACTTTACTCTCTACTTAAATAAGAACAGTAGTCCCCGCTTAGTAGATGCATCATTTGTACGGTTAATTGACGCATAGTTATCCCCACCAATTATCTGAACAGCTTCGACGGAGCGAACTTCCAGGTTATCTGTGCTACACATCGTAAAATAGTTGTTCGAACCTTTTCCTCTATTTCATTCACACTTAATGTTTCTCGCTTTCGTCTCCGACGCACACAAGAAACGAGCAAATCGGAGAGAGATAGCAGCCAGCAGTTTCCAGAATATCTACGGATAACTGCAGCAAGGAGAACCTGAGTTTCTGTCAATTAAACAGTGGTTACAGTATCTACAATAATGGCGTCCATATGCCTGTGTCCAAAATAGAAATGATTGGACACAGTTAAGAGCTAAAAGAACAATAAAATGATAACTTAGAAGGAGAGGTCACAGTTGTGGGGGTGTTGATTGTAACAAAACTTTTTTTATGAATGTAGTGCAAAAATATAGCAGACCCATATCCGAGCGTTTTTGCCAATATGCATCATTTACAAAGATAATTAACATTTAGTTTTATAATGTCCAGATGCAGTGTAGGTCGAAAATCGTAACACAATCGGGAAGCAGGTTATTCTACTTGATAAAATAAGAAAAAATTTTGATATAAAATTCTTTCGTCCGAGGCTTCGTTTTCGACAATCGAATCTGAAAATTGGTTAAATACACGATAGCCAAGTACTAGTATGTATCTGATCAATTTTCGAACTCGATTTTCTCAAAGACTGATCCAAAGACGAAAAAAATTGATATAAAAATTTTCTGCTATTTTTTCACATAGAATCACTCCCCTTCCGGTTGTAATACGATTTCCGACCCACTATGTAATAGGACATTAACGAATTAAATGTTAAATATCTTTGCAAATAATGCGTATTGGCAAAATCGCTCGTATATGGATGTGCTTATTATTGCTCTAGATTCACCAGAAAAGTTTAATTAAAACCGGCGACTTCACATCTGTGACTTTTGTTTTTGAGATAAATTTTATAATTCACCAACAGAAATTATATTTATTATGTGTATTCAGAATTGTTTATGAACGTGTCCTTAGGTCTGAGATTCAACTAGCTAATGTAAAATCATACACGATTTAACCTTTGTGCATTGTTCTGCTCAATTTGACCTAAACTCTGACTTTAATTTTTAATTACATTCTTTATCAAAGAATCTTTTAAGTTAATTCGACGCCAGTAGTTTGCACATGTAACGATCAGGTAATATGTAGGTATATTTCCTTTATTCGATTTTAGCTTAGAGCAAGTTTAATACAAGCAATATGAATGAGACAACTTTTTAAACAGTGCACGAAGGTTAATTCTGAGAATTTGTAATTTTGTTTCGTATTAATTATTTTTCAAGTAACAATATAGTCAGACATAACGATTACATTATTTCGTATTGTTTTGGTTACAGGAGAACCTATGTAATGACTTCGATAGTATACCACATGGTCTCTGGTGGGCCTTGGTGACCATGACGACAATTGGCTACCGGGATATGACACCGAAAACTTTCCCAGGGATGTTTGTCGGAGGGCTGTGCGCGATTGCTAGCGTTTTAGCCATTGCCCTTCCTGTTCCTGTTATTGTCAGCAACTTCTCTATGTTCTACTCTCACACACAGGTTTGTATACAGGGTAATTTCCCTAAAATTGCCACCTAAATTACTTGTAAACTATTTGTAACTATATAACAAAAGTTATATAGTATCAAGGGGAACACATAATGTAATAAGTAGTTTTTTGCTATTTTGCTTTCTTTATCGAGATATGACCGTCACCGTGAGTTTTTTTAATTGTAATGTGTAAAAATTTGTCCTGCAATTCAAAAGACTGTTAAATACTAAGAACAAAACTATTAGGTATATGGGTCAAAAACTAATAATTACTGATTGTGAGATATTCTTTAAATGGTTACAGTCAGATTCAGATTTTGGCCAGACTTCTCGGCTTCTTATCCAATCTGATTCATTTTTCGTTTCGGTGAAGTTTGCGGAATCAGGGAATTGCGGTGGCCACGCGCAACATTTAATTCATTATTTTCCTGTATCCCTTACAAATAATTAAGGAGATAAATAGCAAATACACGTACTTCAAACTATGTTTGCTAATGTGATGTCATAAAGCTAGTAAAAGTTATGTAATATGGATCAACTGTCGTGGCTTGTATGAGACCAGCAGGTGTCTTAATATTTATGAATGGGATTGTACGTACAGTATCATTATCCAGCCACTCCATTTGTGACAGAATTCCTAATACCTGGATATATTTTGTACACCCGCAAGCATTTAATTTCATTGTATTTTATTCGTGCATATGCTATTTGTAACTAATAAGTTTTGACAAACACTTCAAATGTCTCAAAAAACTCTTCAACGTCATCAGATGATTAATTTGTAACACACGGTTGAATTTGTTTTAAAATGTGTTACATAAAAAAAAATATACTGCCCTCCTTAGTTAAAATATCCTCTTTAACAAGTTAACGTTTTTCAAGATTATCGAAATATTTGGAGTTCCAGGTGTTTTTCACTTTTTCATTAAAGTTAGAATGCCCTCCATGGTTTGTAGAGCTCTAGATACAGTCTATTTTATTTGTCCTAACTACTTCTCCGATGATTTCACTAGTTCATATTGTACTTTGTGATATCTACTAGATTAGATAGTTCTAAGCTAACATTTGATAAGAAAATTTAATTACAAAATTGAAGCCAATTATGCCAACCTTGCTTTTTAAGAACTATTAAAGAGTTTCTAAGAATACTAATGGCAATGATGAGTGTTATGCTCAAGTTGTTTATACCTCCCTTATGTACGTTTAAGTTGTGTTTACTAAAAATAAGAATAAACATGATTTCAACCGCTTCCCGCATTAAAATGTCCTATCATGAAAAACAAGAACGGCACAAAGAAAATTATAGAACCTTATTTTTCTTGGATGTTTGAAAATGTTAGATAGGATATTTTAGCTAAAAGAGGGCACTATAGAGTTACTTAAAAAAAAAGTAATCTTGAAATCTCTTAGATGTCTTAATGTGTAAATGTAATTCATTATATTGGTTCCAATTTGATGTTTATTTATCATGCAATCATAAGTTCGTGATACTTCAACAATATTCATTCTTGTTCTCCATCATCCATGGCTGTTAAACAATAACATTGAAGAAAAACAAGAAAACGGAACATGCTTTCAGTTTAAATTATGTTACCAGTTTATTAAAAAGAGGTAGTACACTACTCATTGGTAAACCTAATAATTAAAACACTCAAGTTAAAAGGGAGTACTTTAGTGTAACAGCCGGTTTTCTAACGCCATATTAGGGATATTTATTTTAAAAAGCTATAAGCGTGTACTATATGGCGTTTTGCCTGACTCTTAAAGTACGTTTGAAGTAATACTCCGAATTTCTTGAATCTTTTTCATTGTATGTATAGTATACATCGATATAGTTAGTGGCATAAGTTTCTTAAAAAAATTCTTTCCTATTGGGCAATAGTTTGAGAATTCTTGTAATTACACAAAATGGAAAAACTAATGTTTATCTTCTCTATTATGGTTATTGCTATGCTTCGGTCTACGAAAGCTCCCTAAAAATAAAAATGTGCCAAATGACAGCGTTTTGAACAAAAATGTTCGACTTTCACTAAGAATTCAGCTGTTTTTGTTCAGTAAATTCTTTTGCAAGATAGAAACTTGTCACTGGTTCCAACCAGTCAGTTATGTTTTGAACATGTACGTAAACGAGCTAGTGGATCGGTGTAGTAGTTTCCAAGATATGTAATCGTTCGACTTAAAAAACATTCTTTTGATACACCTCTAAAATGGTTAAATTATTTCCTCTACTAATAATTCGATTTTCAAAAAATCACTGTGCAGAAATATTTGTCACATCAAAAGCTATAAAGTAATGCAAAGAAAAATCGTATTTCTCGATCCTCTACACTAGAGAACCGCCTTAAATGAGATACACAGTATGATAAAAAATTTTTAAAATAGATCTGTGCTAAAGAAAAGTTTACGCCCACGTTAAAATCTCCTATTTTATTGGATTATGTTGCAAGGACTGACCGAGGTTGTATACAATGAATATGTGTCCACCGAGGACGCCGGAAGCGGAAGTTCATTCAGGAGCGACACGTAAACTTTCCACTCCTCAATAGCCAATTTGAAACTTTCCACGGGGAAGAAGTTTTGTTCCCGTAAATTTTTTATGCGTCCCCGCGAAGTGTGTAAATTGCATATTTGGTGCTGGTTGCGGTCTGGATGCCGAATTAATCGGCGGTCGAGCATTTTACGTTGTTTTGTCGGGATTATTAACGCGGAGTCTCGACCCAGGTGGCCCTTAAGGTGAATTTCGGTGCTCGGAAGTTTAAAGCAGTTCGAAAGTTCTTTCACGAGAGCCGCTGAGGAAGTTCTTTGGAAAACACCGTGAAAATTAAAGGGTTTCTGTTTTCTTTGTTGTACCTCTTGACCTTTCGGAACTGCGCTTGTGCCTTTTTTGCAGTGAAAGTTATACACACGAGTAGTGTATTAATATTTTGTTGATGCAAAAGGTTTGTCACCCTTTTTGAAATACTACTTTAAACAGAATAAATTGGTACCTTTATTTCCTGAATAATGGTCACTTCTTCGTATAAGACATTCGTATTGCTACTTTAGTACTTCGACTATGTCCTTCAAGGGTTTGCTTCATTGGTTTAATTATCGTTAAAATTACTTGCTTCGTTTAATCGAATTCAGTGCAAAACTCAGATTTTAGGTCAGATTTAATTGGGGCTTAAAATTCCTGTTTATCTAATTCAAATTCGACGTGAAAATTCTGGGATTAGTAATTTCTTTCGAAAAGGATATTTATAATAGCCCTCTATCGCAAATGTTCATGGACGTTAACTTTACGAAATGGTTTATTTAATTCTATATTATTGTGCTTTATATGATTCCTTTAATAACTAAACTTCTATAAAAAAAGTGTAAAGAGACCACTGATGCTTGATTAGATTGATCAAAATTATTTTTGAATTATGTAACTACATTTCCGACAATTAAACATGTTGGAACTGTTATGTACGAGGCGCGCGCGTGATATGTGTAATTACGACTACTATGCTTTTGGTAGAATAATAAAATACAAAAACGCAGGAACCGAATTAATGTGAATTTCGATAACGTGATGAGTCTGTTTAGTTATAGAGCGGACCACGCGTACGACTCGCTAGAGTAAATTTTATTAGAATTTACCCGCAACAAGCAACGAATAAATATCCTTAATTAATTGTGACCGATCAAATCTAAAACACAATCAATTAAGGTTTTTATTTTGTTTTTGGGTTCGTCGATACCAGATCGTCTTGTAGGGAATTTAGGGAGGCTAAATACTAGGTAATGTAAAAGAAAGTGAGTGGTTTGAATTTCGAAACAGAGTATTATATATTGAATCATAATAGGAATTTACATATAATAACTTTGATAAAATGATATGATGATGGTATAAATTTTAAAATGTGTACAACTCAATAGCTTAGGATATAAAACGATTGAATGAACATAAAAAGAAATCTAGAGAAGAATATAATGAGAAGAAAGAACTTTAACAGGGGTTATCGCCAGGAGAATACTATGATATGTATAACGCACAGTTGCTCGGTATACAGAACGGTTTAGAATTTTATATTTCAAAGGCAAACAAATATGTGTACACAAATTATAAAATAGAAATAATTTTCAGTGAGGGAAACCCCATAGTTGTAATTCAGCTACTGGAGACTATTTGTCTAGTAATTTACAATGAATTACACTGGAAGGGTAAAGGAAACGACTCACCTGAATTTTAACGGTATTGGACTATTGTCAAACAAAATTTCCTTTTCGTAATTCCTAGAATTCTCACCTTTCTTAGAATATTGTATTTGCGTGTTACCAGAAGTGAACATGATGAGGAAGAACACACACAACGTGATTAATCGAGTTTAAGTAAACGGAATTTATTAAATATCGAATTGAGTAGAGTCACGAAATAAAGAAGTTAGAACTGTTGAAACTAATAATAACTGTTAACACTATGTAATAAAAACTAAAGAAAAGAAAAGAGAAAAATATTTAAATAATGAAATGAATTTTCGTATGGGGTATGAGTCCTTTTTGTCGTGTTTTCTAGCTCTTAGGCTAGCGCGAACAAAACTCTATCTCAAATAACACCTCACAGACCCTTCGATACACACCTCGCGATTGTACATCAAAAAGTGTCGCAGAGTTGTACCTTCGGAAGAGACCAGAGTGGGCCTAGTCCGAATTTGTTTACACCGCATTACTGTGGTGCCTGACTAATCAGGCTGCGAGATTAATGCGTTGAGGACCGTGATTCGTTAATTGAACGTGCGATAGGAGTGTGTATGTCCTTCCTCCTTTAATTCTATCTTTCTTCCTTTGGTTTCTCCGAATTAATTCCTTTACTCTTTCAGTCACGGCTATGGGAATTGTTGCTACGTTTTGATATGCTAACTGTACGCCGAATTTTGATAAAGTTATAGACGGAATGTTCTTAATTTACATGACACCAATAGAGAGAAAGGCGTAACGAATGTCCAGCTGCATCGATTGATGTATTAAAACATACCTCATTCCATTTAAAAAAACAAAGTTGACCTTTATATGACCTTTACGCGTCCAGTCACGAAAAAACTAATAACATCAGAGTATGCTCCACTCGATACCATTCAATCCTCCACTGAACCATTTCTTGCTACGAGTAACAATAGCGAGAAAATCAAGATATTAAAATCGGGTGAGACACCCTGTATACATATAGCATATTTGCGTCGCCAATGAGAAAACTATCTTATAAACATCAAATACCGTACTGCGTTCGATTAAGGAGCACCCACAATGCTATGCATTATCGTAACGCATTCCAGCCGATGTAAAAGAAGAAATAAAAGAAAAAAGAATTTTGTTCGGAACGTAACAGAACGAATATTATAGTTAATAAAAAATACATAGTATTCATTCTGGGATTGATTAACGTAAATTGTTAATAGTAACATAGTAATAATTATTACATATGGATTCTTTTCAATATCAAAAAACATCAACTAAGTGTCCAGCAGAAATCTTTTTCTACATACAATTTGTTGTTAAAAGTAAAAATTTTTTAGAAATATGTATTGTTTGATTATTCTAATGAAAGTATGTAATTCCTGAAATAATTGAATATTTTTACTAATTTATCATGCTCTAATGACGTCCATAAGAGAATACGCTTTAAATTGCATGGTTCGTAAGCATCACGTGTCCAAAAAACTTCTAATAATAGCCAAATGTTTCTTTAAAGTTGTTTGTATGTATGTATGTACATTATATTAAAACTGCTTATAGAAGTTTACTTGCGTGAGTGATCTTATTTTCAACATTTCTTATGTGCTTAAAAGGTATGTCATTTATTTTTATAATTCTTTTGATAAAACTATAATTACTCGGTTTCTTGAAAATTCAACGAACAGAATCTTGTAAAAAGCGAACGTGGTCTACCATACTAACTGCAGTAATAACTCAGAAATCATATTTCAATGTCTTCTAGTATCACTGAACTTTTTATATGCAGGTGTTTACATGGATATGTGTCCTACGATGCTTTACCACTAATAGAGTTTTTTTTATATTACAACTGTGGTGTTACAATATACAACGTGACAAAAGAAGAAAGTAGAGTTTTTTTTATATTACAACTGTGGTGTTACAATATACACGGTGACAAAAGAAGAATCTAAAACATTAGAGTCTTATAGTACTCACCGAGAGGAGTAAAACATGTCTAATGAACGTAGAACCTAAAATCAATTTTTTCACAGAAAAATACAAGAGTTTGTTTTTACATTTGTTAGAGATGTTCCACATGCATGTGTTCCTTTTACTTCAATACAAAACACACATCTGCATATCACAGATCGACGTACATTTTCTAATATTTATTCCTTCCGTATTTTGTATTGTATATCGTACTGCATCTTGAATTAATGCACATATTTCTAAACCAAAATTTCTGTTTACATTCAATATGTTGCGAAAAGATTCACTTACGATATCGAACACTCGTGAACATAGAAGTTAGTTTTACGTCGAAAGGATTGGTTTGGGAACCGATGTTGATTAAGCATTTTTTACTTTTCTGGGTGAGTACTATAAGCTCTTAAGGTCTATAACATTTTTTATGGTGTTATAGTGTCTGCTTGTACTTAATATATTGTACGCCCATAACAATTTAGGTGTTACACGATGCAACATTTTCATATAAACAAAATATAGTCTACCGAATTTCGATGTATATTGAGTTAAATAAGATGTAAAGATGCTGAAAATACCCTAAAAACACTAACCAAGAACAAAAATACTCAACGTTTCCGTCAGTATTTGTATTACAGGAATAGGAATCAAATAGTAGTAGAAATATGTCGCAATATAGCAGGAGCAAAAACAAAATTTAAGTAAATGTATATTTACAAAACATTAAGTAAACGTTTCACCCAATCATTGGTTGGCAAACCTCTGTTCATTAAAGATCTTTTGCTAACTTCGTTAGATCCTAGCTTTATTATATAAATTATATGATACTATATAAATGATAGTATAATTATATGATACTAATTATGTATATTATGTATTAACAGGCTCGTAGTAAATTACCGAAGCAGTACCGTACCAACTTGAGCATTTAAAAAACAAAGATATTTAGTTCCTGTATTATTGCGGAAAGCTGCGTAAGCTAAGGTAAATACAGTATTAGGTTAATCCTTTATTACATTACTACTATGTATGTACTATTAAGAGGTCTTCCTAGTTTGACGCTTTAAAAATTAGACAATATTTGGGAATTTTGTAAATGGAATATATTGAGTAATATAATTCCAGAATTTTTATGTTTATTAATTGACGTTCGAATAATAAACTCAAATTTTTTTAAGCAAGAATAATTTTGTTCGCAGTTACAGTGTTAGAAGTAAGAGGGTTTGAAAAACAGTTTGTACCTGACAAATATAATTCTGATGGCTGTTTAAGTCATCTGAAACAAAAAACGTAAAACATTTTTTAATCTATATGAGTGTGATTATCGTATGAATTGTGATGAGTAAAAAATATCGAAAAACACAAAAATAGTATCTAGCATTTCAAACGAAAGTTTTCATTTTTTCCAAAAACAATTCGTCAGTTTTCTGTTTTGTGAAACTCGAATTTTGCAAATGATAACATAATTCTAGTTCATACGAAAACCACACTCATATAGATTAAGAAATATTTTGCGCTTTTTGTTTCAAACGACTACAACAACTAGAATCATGTTCGCCAGCAACAAACTTCTTTTTCAAACCCTCTTCTGACTACCACTGTAACTTTGAACGAAATTATTATTATTGTTTAACAAAATTTAAGTGCATTGTTCGAATGTCAATTAAAAAACGTAGAAAGTTTGGTGTTATAATATCAAGACTTTTCTTCTAAAAAATTCCCAAATAGATATTTCCGTACGAAGTGAACACATTAATTAAATAGACTGTTTATAGTAACTAAACTTATTGTTCACAATGTAGTATATAATTTACATCTTCTCTGCAGTCTGCAAAATTAATAAGAATTTATTGATTTCACGATTGAAGTAATTTCTAAATCGAATTTCTTCTTATTTTGCGTTTATTAAAACAAGTGTCTGGTGACTTATGAACGGTAATGAACATACCTACGAAGACTGACTGAAGGAAGTACCATTTCAATTGGAACGACTAAATAATTACATTCAATTAACATAATTAAACTAATCACCTTAATTGTGTCGAATAATAATCAGAGACTAGAGCTTGTCGCGCGGAATGGTACATTTGAGCGTTCCAAGTCACGTTTCCGCATAAACAACTTACACACACGGTGTGTTAATAACATTAGATAAATGGTAAAAAATATAATAACTAGATTAGCGATTTTGGAAAATCATTTTACTGATCTTCACGATAATCCCCTTAGGACACAATGCACTTTCGATATCACTTATGCAAGTGCCGAGTGCTCTGGGAAAAATCTTCCTCACGTGTGCTTTGAAGTAAGGTCGTCACATTCGCTTCGATATTAGGGATATTGAGAAATCGTATGTTCTTCACTGATAACTTTAGCTTTGAGAGTAAAAAATAGTATGTCGGAGACGAATTGCGTGAATAGGGCGGATGGTTCAACATTGCAACCTTCCTTGAGGTACAATAGCCTGAAGAATCGCAGAGGTATGATATGCAGCCTTAGACAGCTACCACAGACATGCAGTGATCTGAATGATACCGAATCAGTAGCATCGATTCCAGCTCGCAAAGTATGATACCGTATCGAATTGTAACAAATATACATATAGGTATCGATACACGTTTGATACCCCTAAGAAAGTATTGACATTCTTTTGATACTTCTACGATGCTATCGATACCCGTTTGATACTTCACAAATGAATCGATACCAATTTGATACCTTTTCAACTTTGAGATACTCAATTGACACTTCACCATAACATTGATATGTTAATAGAAGGAGTTACATTTTATCGATTAAACGAAAGAGATGTGAAAATGAGTAGCGCTGGAAAAATTTGTATTGGTTATATTTAAGTTCAAACTGCAATTCCCAATACTTACTTTCGTATAAATCGGTATCATATGGAAAATACATATTAACATAAAATGTCTTGGATAGTACGAATTCATCAACGTCCCTTTTATGTACATGGACTTTTTTCGTTACTTTGACGTATTCAATTAATCCTGACAAAATATTGCATATTCTGTGTATCACACGTATATCAGTAGTATAGACCTAATATCAAACATATATCAATATTTTGGTGAAATATTGAATAAGTATTGACAATTTCGCAAAATATCCATTGGGTATAAATCCATGAATGCACCGAAGAGGACCCGAATACGTTGCATTCATCGAGACATTACTGTAATTGTATTGGTTTGGTATAGTTTGAAAAAGTATCGGTATCGAAAGATGATACCAAGTATTTAAAATTTCGATACCTTACGATACTTCCCATTGAGTACTTTAATATTGAATTGCTCGAATATCATCCACATGTATCAATATCGAGTATCGATACGATTACTACCTAGTGACGTCTTTCTTCTACGTAACCTCAAACACACCAAAAGTATGATAAGGACACGACGCACGGTGGGGTATTTGAACCGAAAAGCTGGCCAAAACCCCAAATTTTATCTAATGAATAAAAGTAAACGGCTATCTTGGTTTTTCGAAAAGAGCAGTATTTAGCAACAAATTGAAGCTTGAAAGTCAACAATTTTTGTGTTCGAAGAAAATGCCAAGAAACCTATATTAAGAAAGTGATTTATTACAAGTGTAGTGTTAAGGAAGTGCAATAACAACATATGTAGGATGTAGAGGAAGTATGTAGAGTAATTTGGCACCTTGTTTCCTTCACTTTCTTGTGTGGTTTTGATAAAATAACTATTTGAAGACAGTGTTTAGTTTTTCGTAAAATCGAGTATAGAACATGGAAATACTTTTTTACACCCCAAAGCACCTTTTTACTTTTGATATATTTGTATCCGTGAACATTGCTTTATATATTTCTTGAAAAATTAGGTACTAAGAGGTGCAAAAACTACAGTACTGTTCAAAAGTATCGCCTCACTTGTGCACTAGTGAAAAATTATTGAGATTGAATGTTCCATAACTTTGTTAATATTCGTCAGAATTTGTTTAAATAAAAGGCAAATTATTGTTCGATTTTATTTAACTCGATGCCCAAAAGGTAAAATCTTCCCTTATAAAGAGAGCTTCCAAATTGTAAAATTTTGTTTATATTTGAGAACGGATGTTCCTCATAGACAACAGTGTTCGGAATTTTTCATATATTTCAGAAATAATGATTCTTTGCCTTCAAAACAAGCCAAACTGCATCCAAAACGGATGTTTTTTAACGAAGTTATACTCATTTACAGAAACTCAGACCATTGAACGGTGCCATGCATGAAAGACGTGAAACCATAAAGGGGCAGGCGTTTCTGCAAATGGTCATAACTTTGTTAAAAAACATCCGTTTTGGATGCAGTTTAGCTTGTTATGAAAGCAAAGGATTATGCGATAGGCGTATATTGTATGGTTGATCTGATGATGGGTTAATTGAGGAGTGGATGATAGATCGATGAAGGACAGATATATCATAAGCAAGAAATACTGTTTAATGAAGAATCTTGCACTGCATTTTCTGATGAAAATTAATTCTATCATATATTGCAAATCAAAAATATTCTTAAAATAAATATTATTTTATATATTATATACCATAAATCAGAATGTTTATGATCGTAGATACAATCGACCCGCATGCATCCATCGCCGTCAGTTGATTGTTAACCTATTAAGTAAATTTCGTCTGTCAATTCCTGACGATTGAAGTTTTTAGTATGTTATTAACTTTATTAGGACTAGGGTTCGTTGATGACCTTCTATTATATGTATGTATATATTATACCATATGTATATGTACACATTTCTTACCGTACACAAAACATTTGTCAAATATAGGTTTCCTTTAAAGAGCTGTATCTTTGTTAAACAACATAGTTCTTCGATGAGGTTCGATTTATTTTAAAGACAAATGATCATACTTTCCGGTGGTATATATCAAAATTGCAAAAAAATATTGTTTGCACTCCGTAGTACTTGACGAACATGAAGGAAAAGTACAGTTTGGCACACTCCTATTAAAGAGTGAATTTCACCCTCTAGACAAGCATTTTGATAAAATTGATTCAAAGAACCAAAAACTAGAAAGTGTAAACTTTGAAATGACTTTGGATGAATAGTAACAAAGTTATGAGATTTTGAAGATTGAGTAAATTTTAAAACAGTTTTGACCAGTTTTTCGGGTCAAATACCCCACCAACATGTTAATGAAAGGCATAGCCTCGCAACTTATTAAGTATTTACATATCACAGTGATCGACAGTTACAATGACATTCATTGAACTTTATTCAGACACCCTGTATATACCGAACACACAGTGATCAATCGCGATGGAATAAAAACGAAAATAGGTGAGATGAGACACTGTGGCGGAACGTACATACTGTTTTGAAATTATTCATGTTACATCGTTTAATCCAGCAGAAAAGTCTGGACATTGTTTATATTTTGCTCGGCGACAGCGCGAATCTTAACCCATTTTCTTTGGATTTATATTTCCTCCGGAATAAAAGTTCGCTTCTTCGTCCACCCCTCATTCGTTCCTTCACAATAATGTTCGATTCAATAGCACGGCTCGTATTTTACTTGTGAGATTACAATAGGAGACGTATAGAAATTGAATCAGAATATCCGGAGTTCGTTTATTTCGAAAAATCTCTCTGGCACCCTCTTCCTGCTTTCAAATTTGCTGAGAATCAAGAGCTTCTTTCTCTTAGAATTAGTACAACACTTGAAAATATACAATTGTACGAAATTTATATGGAATTTTCTACGATTTTGACTTTAAGGTTTAACCAATTACTGGGTATTTATAAGATTTACGTTAAGTGTATATGTTAGAGACAAAGCTTCATATTCAATCATTTGAAACAGTGGTCGTCGATATGAGCCATGTTAATCCTGTAAGAGTACATTCTGGTGTAAACGCTCTAAAGAAAACGGCTTTCTTAGGAGTTCTGTACAAAAAACTGCAACACAGAGTAAACAATCAGTCTGGGATTAATTAATACACATTTCGAGATATGAGCAAATCTTTTTAATGTTATTTCGTTTAACATATACTGCAAAAACCAACAATGACTGTGACGTTAAAAAAAGCATTGCTCGAATAGTATATCTAAAATCTACAGATCCACATATCTGTAATGAAAAAATCAAGGTTTTTATTCAAACGTATAGGGATTGTTATCTTATCAAGCATTTTGATTGAAAAATAATGAAAATTCGCTGATTGGTACCTGCTTCTGTGGAAGCGTTCCAAAAGTAAGTAATCTTTTCATTAAAAAATGTTAAATAAAAAATGTATTTGTTCACCTTTAATTTAATTAAAAAATTAATTTGGTACCATAACCATTCCTATATGTTTTAAGAAAAACTTTGATTCTATTATTTCAAGTGAATAAACCGCGAGATTTTAGGTACAACGTTTGGACATCTGTGTTTTTTAACATCACAGTCATTGCAGGTTTTTACAGTATATATTAAACAAAATAACATAAAAAGAATTTTTTTCACATCTTAAAATTTATATTAATAAATCGCAGACTGATTGTTTACTCTATGTGTGATAGGTTTCTTTTACAAAAATCCTGAAGAAGCCGTTTCTTTACAGCGTTTACACCAAAATGTACCCACATCCTCCACGTATAATGCCATAGCTTGACAAACCCATCCACTGCACTGAGAATAAGCACATAGGCCACATGTAATTTATTCATTTATCAATTATGTTAAAAATAAATTATATTGCGTTATGCATGTCAAGTTTAACATCGGTGGTAACATATAAAAATAAAAAAACGCTTGTTATTCTCGAATGCGTAGTAATAACTTAGCCAGGTCATTTAGTTGTGCAACGGACAATGTTACGGGAAATAAACAACAATTGCACGCCTTACAGCCAGTTATGAAAATACGGTTTTGTGACTAATTCGAAACTTTTGCCGAATCAGCAATAACCAAAAGTAGCATTCATACGATTCCGTAATTTCACCGAAAATCCAACTCTCACGAGTATTCTTCCTTTGTTTGTCTGTCTATTCGACTATTCTCAGTCTGGCAAGAAAGATGTGAATACATTTTTCATTATGTTTTAGTATTACCGTCGTCATAAGAAAAGGATCAACAGAAGATACAGAAAAGTGTGAACGTTGGTTTCGGTTACTACCAATTCGCCGAAGTATCTAAATGGTGAAAAAACCGCATCATCTGAGATGGCTGTTAGGCATTTCGTTCTATACCCAGATAGCACACAGATGGCTTCACGACAGCTTACAGACGTCTGTTTCAGTCGTTCCAGTCGCCTTTCAGGCGTCGTGAATAGCTTACAAACAGCTTGGGCACAGCTTCTGAATATGACAAATCAAGGTGTCTTCAAGGCGTCTTAAACAGGTCTGGATTAGGACGGAAGCAGTCGTTTAAAATACGTAATTCGTCGTATTTATCGAATTTAAATTAGGTCAAATGCATCACTTTACAAAACGCCATTAGCACATATTAAAAATGGTTATCGATACTGATTAATTGTAACATAAATTTAATCAAGGAAAGCATTATCAAAAAAAAAAATCAAACTTAATAACAATTCATTTCGATTTACTATATTTATACAATATTTAAAATTTGATCACATTTATTTTTATTGTTATTATTACATACCATGCTTGGTAAAATACATCATCCACCGTGTGTTTACAAATATTGAAGAGCTATATTTATATAATATTTAAATATTACTTGTTTGTTATACGGGTACATATATGTATATAATATATTTCTATTATAACATTAAATTATGCACGAAATGAATACAGACTACACTTACAAAACGTATGTAATACACGTGTAGTTAGTACACAACCGAATATACAGAGTATACAAAATTCACAGAACATACAGAATATATGCATGTCGAATATACAGTTATTATATGTATATGATATCATATAAAGAATACAAATACCATACATTAGAGTATTAAAAATTTCACAAAATATACAGAACAAAATAGTATACAGTCAGTGCTTCTTAACACTAGTGTTTCTCAGACTTGTTAAAGATGTTTCATGAAATTATTAAAGCACAACACACTAACTTGGAATCTGTATGAGTTGTAATCTATAATTTTTTGGAAATTCATAGAAATTTTTGTTCTTAGTTTTCTAACCTCAGTGAAATTATGTTCTGCACATTTTACTTACAATAAAAGATGTTATATAATTTCGAAAATGTTATGAATTACTTAAAAATGTATGTGCTTACAATAAGTGTAATATATTTAACGTAATAGAATCAAATAGCCACAAGGTAAAACACCGCGTGACGATACCTGCCTCCTGTTTCACACTGTAAACAAATCACGCATGCAAGCACGGCACACATCTTACATAGTATAGTTTGGGAATTGAACGCTGTCCATAAGCAGAGGACGTTACGTGCAGTCTTCAAATTAGGTGTCGGTAATACATATATATATATACATAGACAATGGCTTAAGAGGGCAGTATAGATGGCGCCTTAAATACGTCTGTTCCCTAGTCTTAATTGCGCTTACATACGCCTAGAATACGTCTTTAAGACGCCCAGAATGCGTCTTAAAGGCGCCTTTGTTACCAATCAGGACATTCAGTCGTTCAGTCCTAAAATGGCTATAAAATGGGCGTCTTTAAGGCGTCGTGTGCTATCTGGGTAGTAATAATACTACTAACTACCATTACCCAATTCTCTCCTATCGAATCGTTCGAGTATCATCAAAATCTACCGTATCAGTTCCATCGCCAGTTAATCTGGCGCGGACATGAACACGAAACGTTATCTCGTTCGAGCGAGATCTCCCCCCGAAGAAGCATCGCGCAGAGCAATAATGGACGGCTCCCGCCAATCGCAGGCAGTTCCTGTACTCGTTCCCTCGCCGCGGGGTAAACAGCGCAAGAAAATAAAGGAAGCGAAGTGAAACTTTAATCGTCGATTCAAACGCGAGGAGATTCAGTGGCTCGCGCCATAGACCGAACTATTGGCAGACGCGAGGGGGCGCCAGGGCGCAAGCGTGAGACATCGACCGGTAGGGCAGTTTGCTTAGGGGCAGAGTGACAAGCTCATCCTCCTCAGGCCCCGGGGTATACCTTTGAACCTCTTTTAACGTGATGCCCGTGTAAACGCACCTTTCCCGCGCACGCATATCGCTCCCAGACTACCTTATGTCCTGGTTGTATTCTTCCTTCTGCTTCCGTGCCCCCCACCCCTAGGCCGTTCGAACCACCACCCTCAAGACGTAGCCTGTCTGCCCTTTCTCTGAGGTCGGTTTATCTCCCAGTCGCGTATGTCAACGTATCCAGATAAATTACGGGGACACGGACAGGACCAGGGTATCTTTTCCTTCGATTTCCCTTGACTGCCTCCGCCGTTAGACTCGGGCCTGGCTCCCAGGTTTCTTACGTCCTGCCTATCCGTCCACTTCGTTCTGTTGATCTTTAGCCCTCCGAGACTTGTCGACACGGTTGCAAAGCCCCCGCGCCTTGTCTGGAGTTACTGCCTGAACTTGATCAGTCTGACTCGCCTTCCAGCTGCCAGAGATCTGCCCGAGGATTCGGCTTTAGGATCTCGATGCTACGTTTGGTATCATGTTCTGTGCGTCAAGTGTGTTCAAATTGCTTCTGGTGGTTTTACGCATCGATGGGCTTCCACGGTGGTTCTGCACTGTAGCACTTAAATGCATTGGAAGTTTCAAATACAGAAAATCCTCGATGATTGTTCGAAGGCTCCTCGGCACTGATCATTTAATATTTCATAAACTAATGACCATATGCGGCTGAAACAAAGATATCATCGTATTTAGAATTCCAAGCTCTATCACAATGCTAAACCTGATAAAAAGTCAGCGTTACACCTGCGGATCTTTCCTTGTCAGTGCGAAGGAATCTTCGAACATTCATGGGAGGATTTACTGTACACAGTTAACCCCTATTTACATAGTGTAATAGGGTGGTGAGATTCCTAAAAGTTGGTAACATGATGATTGGCGTCTTCAAAATTGCCGTATTATGCAAATGCGTGTTATACCAAACTAAGAATTAATATACCTACACAAAACAGGGTCAGATTACAGAAACTAACAAAACTGCAATACTCTACATTCTACATAATTGTCTGACCGTGTTAGATGCGAAACCTTGTTATTCATGGGTTTCCCTAATTCTCTAACCATGTACCTCGGTATACGGGAATTGCTTGTATATTAGAAATCTTTGAGTAGAACTCTCAATCAAATCTCTTCCTTACATTAGGTTGTGGTGTATTTACCGTGCGGCCCAAGACAGTCTTGTTAACAGATGGCATACTTCCTTCCTCACTATGTGAGTAGATCCTCCAGTTACAATGTGCTTCTTCTATAAGGAAACTCAACATCGGGATGTTTGCTATCCTTAACTGCTCCATGAATGGGATTTTTTAGAAACCTTGCATTTCCTTTTCATTCCGGACTAATTTACTCAATTCTTTTCAAACTCGTAAAACAATTGAAGAACACGTCTCTGATGTAGAACGACCCGTCATGTTACATTATGCGTATTTGGCCCGTATTTTCAACAATTAATATTGGAACTACCAAAGTAGTCAAAGTGACTGGTTAATAAATTCTTGTAACGATGATTATAATGTTAAAATAATGCATTTTCGCAGATCTTTCGCAAACTTTCATTGCAATGTGAAAATCAAGAAATTAGTTGATTTATAAACTTGAATATTTTCAAAAGTTTATCATGTTTATCAATCCGATGGGAATATGTAGATGTATCTTCGGTAGTTCTAGTGTTAATTTCGTCATTCTTAATTTTCGTCTTAATTTCACATGTAGAATCTACCCAGTGAAAGTATTCCACATTTTTATTAACACCCTGTATAATCTTTGAGAACCTGTTTCTTTTATTATTTCGAACTGCCATCTTCTCAACGATCCACCTTGCGATAATGATCACTCTAGACTACGTCACAATTAACTCTTACACAGTTAGGTTAATTGCATTAACGAATTACTTAACATTTTTTTATTAAAAACAGTAGTATCCGTATAGAAACATTGTCCACTGTATAAAGGTTGTACAACCTTGTTCAGTCCAGGTCAAGAAGGTTCTCGTTATTCTCGATTTATATCTGAAATTCATGCTTTGATCGCCCGACATTGCGAACATCGTCACGCAATTTGAATTAAATTTAATTCTAATTTAAGGGTACTATCGTCGACCTATATCGCGCATATTTCGATTTAAACATTCAATATTATCATTCTTTGTTAATTCACAATTTATTATTCACAATAAATCACCAGTTTTCACTCTTCTAATAAGCAAATGTAAAATATTTTACAAACGTTGATATAATTCTTTCATTCTGTTAATTGTCGTGACAGAAATTCAACGTTTTCTGCAAGATGGTGGTCTCCACATGATTAAGTGCTGGTGACAAGTTTTACTTTTTACGTGGCACCTATATCACTGCATTACTGCTGAATCTAGAACGCGTTTCGAGGCTTTAGAAAGCATTAATTTCGAGGATTAAGGCAGTCAAGAGGCGAGATAACGATGTTCTCAATACGAAATCCTTCCTTTTGTGTGCTAAGTACGATCTTGAACTTGAAGACCGAGTTCCCTGAGAATATTGTTTCTTCGTTAGTATCTCTCTGTCTCCTTGTCGTTTACTCTTTCTTATTAATAATTATGTAATTATAATGAATGACAAAAATTTCTATACTGAGTCTCTCCCAAAGTGTAGTAATATCGAATAATATATAGTAGTACTTTCTCTATGGAACAATTAATGGAATATGAAGAATAAAATTCGTTCAAATAAGGCTTTGTGGTCGAAACAATTGATTTCGAATTGTTAGGAATTTTAAAATATCATGCCTATATTAATAATTTCTTCTTAAAAATTAGTTATAATTCAAAGTAAAACAGTAATAATTCATTCAATACGTTTAGATTGATTAAATATTGTTTCAATAAAAATTGGTTCTTTAATAAACGATAATATTGTTATGCGCCACTAAGTAATTGTATTTAAAAATTCTTTCTATCGAGTTTATTTTCTACACGGAATTTATTTTTGTTTATGGTAATTCATAATTTATCTATTACAAAGTATTCCTCGTTCGAAACATTTAAATAAATGGGTACTTTATATTGTATGGGAAAATATCAATAAGTTACGGTTTATGGCTATCGATAGCTGAAATTATGAAATAGTGTGGTATCATACGGACCCAAATACCACTTCTTGGTACAAATGAATAATGATGTCGCTATACAACAATATCGCGTTAAGTTAAGAAGTAAATAATACTTCATCATTCGAAATGATGTTACTACCTCGACTACGCTGTATATACGTTTTACTTATTCTTCATCGTTTCTGTACCGACATTTGAATGGTTCAGTATTTCAGTCTACACCAATAATTTTCTACATAAATTTTGTGTTATACTGTGAATTTAAAATAGCGATAATTATATAAATTAAACAAGCGGAACATTCCAGGCAGACAACACTAAGCATTAATTCTTGTTAACAATTTGTCATAATTTATTACTTATTATTAAATACTACTTATAGAATTATTTCCCAAACATTTCTATTTAGTTTAGAAGATAGTCCTACGATACAGATATATGTTTCATTTTTAAATAAGTGTTTTTACAATCGCAGTAAGTACTAATTGTTCTAAGCGACTTATTTTATTAAGTTAGACTTTATTGGATAGTCTTGTGTCCTTAAGAAAGTCAATAATCTTAAAGTTTTTGGAACAATTAGTAATTTCTTGAGGTCTTTATTTAATCCTAGAATCGATTTCACTCTCCGAAATATTTAACGTTCAATTAATGTATGTTCTATTGTGAGTTAATTTATGCTTTGTTCACATTTATCTTTCCACTACATTTACATATATGTTATTAGTAATAACTTATTACTTAAGTTTTAATTCAATATGTTAATTAAATTACCGTATGTTTACATGCATGTCACGTCCTTTGATGATTCTTCATAATTTACACGTAATAATAATAAAATATTATCTATAGCATATTAATGTTTGTTCACTATCTTGTAAGGGCACAAATTATAACTCATTATTAAAACGTTGCGCTTGTTGTATCTATAATTAGGGTCAACGGGAAATATTTCAAATGACAATTAAAATATTAAATGTGTTACATTTATAGCTTTTACAAGGGAAGGCACGGAAGTGTCCCCCTTCGATTTTGATAAACCTTCGTATGTCTGGTAAGCAGTCAAAAATAAGGGATACGTATTTTTTTTATCGGCTGCGACGCGACTTTAAGGGGTGACACGTCCCCTCGAAGTTTCGACCCGAAAGTACTATCTCGAAAACCAGAGGAGATACGTGAAAACTTCTAATGGACGAGGTTTGCGGTTTTGTATGTACAATAATATAGTACTATCAAATTGTCCAAAATATACTTTGTTTATAACAAAAAAATTTCGGATCGAAACTTCAAGGGGTGGTTTTACCCCTTAAAGTCGCGTCTTAGCCAATAAAAGAAAATACGTATTCTTTATTTTAGACTGCTTAACGGACATACGAAGTTTCATCAAAATCGGAGGGGGACACTTCCGTGCCTTCCCTTGTTAGCACAAATCCTATGCATGTTAATATCATAGCTTAAAAAGGAGGTAAGATTTATATTTTATTGTTCATAGAAGTGTTCTTTAAATCCTTAACTAAGCAAAGTCTATGTACTTTAAAGTCAAAGTTGCACTCACTAAAAAGGATTTTATTACTATCACCTGAGTTCTAATTCTTCTTGCACAAAATTCAAGGTAAGATACAATAGCAACTTATTACAGGGGCATATATTTCGTATTATACGAAACATGTATGCATATGGAAACACATATTCATGTAAAGATTTATCATAAAAAATGTAAAATGAATATTAAAGACACCTTGCGTAATAGTTTTAATTAGTGTATGAAAACGTAAACTTATCTACTGTGTCTTACGAGTCTATTTTACCATGTTATACGAGCACTGCCACAATTTTTCTGTCGTATTACATGAATTCGTATTATATGAGGATCTACTGTACTTAATGTGTGAAAGTGCGGATTTTCTGCGGATTATAGATCGACGTACATGTTTAAATATTCTTCTGCATTTTGTATTGCCAGTTCTCGTGTGACCTTGAATTAATGTACTCCTAAACTAATTTTTATATTTAACTAATTTTCTAAGTAAAAAAGTTTATTTTACATTGAAAAGATTAATTTCAAGATCTATATTGATTAAACATTTTTTTCCCTCTTGGTGAGTACTATAACCCCCTTAAATCTTAGATTCTTTTTTTAATCACCCTGTTTATAATTGATCTACTTCAGTTCTAACAATGTATGTACGTTTCAACATTTTGTATCAACCAAACAAGTAATTCAATACTAAAGATTTAAGGATTTCAATCATAAATTAGAAGAACGTGTGTGTTAACATGTATAATAAACCGTCAGATTAAATAGGTTATGTATCCGAGTTACCTCGTCATTTCAGAAAGCATCTGATAAAACGATAACAACGTAACTGTTCAGAAACATGTGTTTTTCGTACATTCCGCCTTGCAATATTTCATCAGTTTGTTCCGGCGTATATGAAAAAAGAGACAAAGCTGTTATTAACTAAGCGGAGACAAAGAAACGGCGCCGAAAGTTTGAACACTTAAGACCGAGGGTTCTTCGTATCGCGAACAATGTTCCTTACGTCAATTATTCAACCCTCGAACAAACGACAATCCATTTTCCCCCGAGCTGTCAGTGACACCTTGTGTTCGGTGAAATACTTAAAGAAGAAGGATGAAGGGCCTGATTTGAGTAAACACTTCAGCCAATTTCTGAGCAAATAATTGAAGCATGCAAAGAGACTACTGACTCTTTCGTTTGAAACATTTATAATAGAAAAAGGATTGAAGAATTTTCGGAAGTTTTTATTTCCACTATATAACCCTTACGTTGTAAATGTAATTGGATTATTCAATTATTATTCATTCTTTTTCCTTGATTTTTATATTTTTCAATTTTCTCGTACTTTTTCTGCGCCGTGATAAAAAAAGTAGAAGTAATACAAATTTTGAAAGCGGTGTGCGAGAAAAATTAAATTCTAAATTGTCGAAGGTAACAAATACTCAACGTCATTGACATGGAGTTAAGAATAGTTAATAAAGATGCTGAAGGAAATTATAATACATAAATCGGGTCTAAACTGTTTGGAGAACTGTAATAGATACCTACATGTAATTGTTATGAAAATATAACCACTAGAGGTTTCTTGATATTGTTTCTGTACTTTAATTATTATCAGGAAATGCTATATTAGAAAATTATTTATTGTACAACACAACTTCCTCGAACTTTATGTAATAAAAAACTTCTTTTAGTTTTACCTACACGTAATTGTCCAATAAAGTAGAAGGGAAGTTCGGAAGTCCTAAACAAAAGTTTCCCGAATGTCAGAGTTTCCCAAATCAAACCAGTCTCTTCTTTTAATTGCGTACGAAACGAACTCAATATTCTATTTGATGCAACTGATTTATTTAGAGTATTCTGCATACTTCGATTCATTCTATATCCAATTAGATCAATTAATATTTTTACCGTATATACGACCTGACAGAAATTTAACATCAATTTCTCTGCGGCAATTAATTCAGCCTTAAATCAATAGACTAATTCAAATCAGTATAGTTGCCCCTTTCATCTGTCGATGAATTAATGTTTGTTTATCTGTTAGATTAGTGTATCTTTTGTTGTCTATACTCACGAGATGGCTACAGCTATAAATTTGGTGATTTTCAGAAGGAAGAATTTATTATGTACAAAACATTCAGTGACCTTGAAATCTCGAAAAAAGAACTTGGAGCAGTATTTTTTTCACTATTCCATTTGGTGAAAATGTTCCATAACCGTGAAATGTCGAAAAAATCTTCCTTTTTATATGATTATGTGTTCGAATAATTAAATTCGTCACCGACTTGTTTTATATATACCGATAAAGAAGGCAGATATTTCGTTGCTGCTATTTAAATTATCCTCTCTACATGTACAAATTTTACAGAGTATTCTCTTCCACACCCCCCACCCCTACCACCATATAATCACGTTGCTCGGTTCAAATAATACGATTACAGAAAACGGTGGGTGAGTTTTTTAAATGGTTTCATCGATTGACAAATCGCTTTTGTCTTGGCGACAGGGGGGAAAAAGGGTAATGATGAATGAATGAAAGGGACTGAAACACCCATAATATGGTGCAGATGGTGTTGCCAATATAGGGGTATCGATAAAACGCGATTATAAGGGGGGACTCTGTAATAAATATTCAATCTTGTATCAAATCATTGTTCCGTTACACGAAACATTTAATCGCTCAAATAATGTGTGGACTAAGCATGGCGTGTAATTAAGATTTCACTGGAACATAACTGTAAAGATTTACATTGGAATTTTTTTTTAAATTTATGTTGAATCACATGGTACGTACGAAGACACTCTCGTAGCCTCTTAACCATATCGAGAGTTGGAATGCATCCGGCCGGATTACGTAATTGCCTACGGGGTGTTATGGCGTGGCCAGATTTTCTTGGAAAACTGTTTCCGTTGAGAACAGGCGTGTCCCCCATTACTTTTAGGCTCGATTTTCGGGATATAAAAAGGGACGCGTACATCCGCGGATCATACTCACATCAGAAGTCTAGCTAGTAAGATCGGGTATTAAAGTCCTGGTCAAGCATTTCTAAAAGTAAGCAAAACTCTGCATAACTAGTCCCCGCATTTCTCAGTACGTGAAACCCGAGAACGTTGGAATTAGCTTCCGCGACTACACTTTACAGTACCATTTGTAAAACCTTCACTTTATTAAATACATTTTTATACGTTCATATATTTATAGTTCAGTGTTGTTCATTTCAACTCTAGAATAACATCTAAATTCCCAGCTATAAGCGAACCCACAAAGGCACACTTTTACCGCTCGAAGTGTACCGAATTCTTAAAAGTTACGAGGACCATACTAACAATCCTAGTGGCTCCCTGACATGAAATAGGCTCGGGTTCGTCCACGAAAATCTTTCCTAGTGGCTCCCTGTGATGAAGTAGGCATAGGTTCGTCCACGTAACAAACTCTAAAAAACCAAACTCGCCATTTCCTCGGCTCTCGCAGCCGCTTAGCCCTGGCTCGTAACACGCAATAGCAATTCGCTTGAAATATTTCGCTACAGTAGAACCTCGATTATCTAGACACTGTTTTTCCGAACGTCGCTTAATTCAGCGTTCAATTTAAGGTGGATCTGATATGAGATGAATAAAAACTCGTGACTTTAATAGTTTATTAACACTAGAACATAACAAATGAGTATTAGTACTAAAGGATCTAATTCTTATAAGACTTAGGTATATCACGAAATTTACCCAGGCATCGAGGGTAGCTGGCAGATTCTCTAAGTTTTTCTCGCTTTGAAAACTCGCACCAGAATGATCATCAACAAATGTGCTTCTTTTTTGTAAGATATTTATAGTCGTTGGATTTGTCAGACTCGTCAAATAAGAATTATTTTAAAAATTGCTATAGTTTAATTTAAAAAACAAATGGTAATATCCACTTATCCGAAAATGTTCAGATAATTAAAACTCTGATTTACGGAAGATATGGACAGTTAAATATACTTCAATTGCTGTTTAACACAATTTTTTGCAAAGATCAAGGGAAGTCCTAAACACACCCTGTACACTGTACACACACGTGAATATTGTAGGGGAACCTGTTGTACCCCGGCTACATTTTCTGTATTTATTTTGTTTTCAATAATCCTAAATAATTTACACAGCTTATAGCTAGTATCGTTCTCTGATTAATAAGACGCAACTTAATTTTTGTGGATTGATTTCAATATATTTTGCTAGAATTATAAATGTTCAACAAAAAAAACGGTAATTAGGTCCATGGTACAACACCACCTATGTATGTACCTCGGACACAGTACCTGTTTTTGTTAATCATGTAGGCATACATATTTTTTGCTTAACAATACTACTTATACAGGGATTTCGCGATTATGGTCCTTAACTCGGGTCCGCGAGGGGACGATAATCGTGGACTACGCGAAACGCTTCAGACCCTCGTGAATACGTTTTTCGCCCGAAGCTCGAGCCTCGGCAATTCGTCATTGTAGTATTCCGAACATAAAAAAGGACAAGCCACTGAAAAACAGAGAGAGAGTTTCGTTTCCTACTCGACTCGGCTACGTGGCCCGCCTGCGACGCTCTCGTCGACCAATGGTTACATTATAGTTGACCACACAGTCCGATTGTATATTAACAGTTTAGGCCAATAATAAAAATACGCGTGACTGGAAGTGATCCAGCTACATTTAATTCGTCGGCAGCTCTGTGGGCAGTCGCTCACAATTGAACGCTTCGACTAATCGTCGTACATTCCTCCGCTCCGTTCGTCGAATCAATCGAGCGCATACGTGTCGTGTTTGGTATCATTTTAATTACAAAAATCTCACCAATATGTTCATAAAAGTCTCATTAATAAAGAACCAGAAATAAAAAAGTTTTATCGTTGCATTAGGTTTTGTCTCCCCCCCCCCCGCCCCCCCCCCCCCCCACGCCATGCCACCAGTGGCGGAGATAACGCCTGGACAATAATCGCATATCAACGAAGAGTCAATAATCGCGAAAGCTATGTAATATGAGAGACACTAGAGCAAACTTACAATAATTTTAATCTTGTCTGCAGACTTTTCTTTACCTTTCCTTTATTTTTTTTTAACAGAAATCGCAATGTGAAGTTATTATTCCCTAAGGAGTTTAAAGAAGAATTATAGCACAATACCTCGTAAATATTAAACAGTATTTTAAATATTAAGATTATATTGTGGGCCGCCCGCGACGTTACAGCGATACTGACGCCGAAAAATGGAGGGGTATCGTTCTAGGGTTAATACCTTCTTCATCAGTCTTTACGGTATATCTAATATTTCTATGTTTTCTAGTCTTTATAGCTTCTTTATTCCGTTTCCATTACACCTTGATAACTTGCTTATCTGTCTAGAAAAAAGAAAGAGATAAAATATCGGAGAACAAAACAAAGACCTGTCCAAGGTACAATACGATTTTTAGGCCCAAGGTACAACACTCTACAAAAATTACAGAAACAGCATCGTGTCATTTATAAATTAGAGATTAAACCCTTCTTCCCACAGCAATATATGTTACGAAACTATATTAAAATAACTGGTTGCAACTTTTTCAAAAGAAATAAAGTTATTTACAAAAGTTTAGACGAAAAAAGAATTACTTTTGATGTGAAAAAATGTTAAAATCGTCGTAACGCCTCGACTTGCTACGGGAGCGCTTACAAACTAACTTTTGCAGGCCTTCTCGCATGTGTAAACTATGTAGTGTTATTAATTTTGCAAAAAAAATCCACAAACATTTAATATTTTGATATAGGACCGTGAAACAACCATGTTCGAGGTACAATAGATTCCCCTATAGTAAATAGCGATTTTTAGTTTTTACCAGCCTGCGTAATCGAGGTCTGGACTGTATTACGAAATGGGGTTTAACTAGTAGTTCGTGTCGACTTGTAAATCGATTGAACGCGGCGTTCTGTGTCGTGAACTGTCACACAGTAAGCCGGATGGTTGCTCGTAAGCGGCGTTCGTTCCGTCTATAACTGCGGCACAGATCCGCCGGTTGACTTATCGACGAGTTCAGGCGATTTCCGTAGACGTACCTGCGAGCTTACATGCGCCGCTGATACATCGGCCGACCGTGGGTGTCGAGAGGCCGGGTGTCACTTGCAATGCAACAGTTTAAGCGAAAGAGAAATTCATTGTGTCTGATACCCATTCGTTGAATACAGGTTAAAGAATACAGGTTATAACATTAACTGTAGAACTAGCAAACAAGTCAAAATGACTTGTCAGTGCACTCTAATAATGATTAAAATGTGATATTTTACAGTTTATTATAATTGGACAGTGGATTTTTATGCAAAATAGAATTTTCTGAAGTAATTTATAAAGACAAGAACAAATGTACGAATTACTATCTTATCTTAAGTATCTTATTCAGTTCAGAATAACATAGAAAACTCGTTGCATCTGACGAAATTTTCGTACCTTATTGTATTTCAGAGCCTTATACGTTACAAATGCATAAAATCCGCTGTCTAAACTCCGTTCCATGTAAGAATAACCTCACGCTCGGACGAGTTTTCGACCGATCTGCGCAGCCCTTACTACTACCGAATCGGACGTATGCGATTGCTTGTAACTCGCTATCTTTGCCGACCTTCTACCAATGAACGGTCTTACATCCGTCCATTATAACTAAACTCCGTGTAGTTATAACAATAAAGTTCCTCGAATCTTTTCCAATTTTTATTGCGATATGAAACTGAAGAAATTAGTTAATTTATAAACTTGTAAATTTTCAAAAGTTTGTCATGTTTATCGACCGATCGAAATAGATATACGTTTATCGTCAGTGGTTCAAGTGTTAAATAACAAATGTATTTTCAAACCGTTACAATAAGTATGTGAAACTATGTTGTAGACATAAAGTGAGTGTAAAAAGTATTCGTACACCCTCTCCGAATCGCGAAGAAAATATTAAAGATCGTGTTTTATAACTTTTAAATCTGAGGCTATAATGAAAATTTAATAAATACATATCGAAGATTTATGTTAGTTACGTACATACTAAAACTTTCATTGAAATCGGTTAATACAGAAACGAGCGACAGACATCAAAAGATGTGAGAATTGTTACATTTACTACAGTTGTAGATCGAAAGTCGAGAGAAACTGCGATTTTCAACATCTTTAATCGTTTGTATCTCGTAGCAACGTTAACCGATTTTGATGAAATTTTCAACATGTATATAACTAAGATAAATCTTCGATATGTAATTATTAAATTTTCATTATAGCCTCAGATTAAAAAGTTGCAAAACATGACATTTAATATTTTCTTCGCGATTCGGACCAATTGCAACTTTTTCAAATTTTTTTTTCACATCACTTAGTAAATTAATGTCTCTAACTTCACAAAAAAAACTCAAGTCATTTGGACCAATTTTGAAAGAGTTGTTCTGTTTTAAAGGGTGTACGAATACTTTTTACACCCACTGTATGACATAAACGTGTTATGGCGCCTATACAGGGTGTAGCAGGACGTGTGGTACAGCAGGACAAGTGGTTTCTACATGTAAAGCTAAGTCGAAAAAAAGGAATACAATTTTTCGTTTGTGGCCTCGTTTTCGAAAAAATCGGATTTGAAAATCTAACAAGTACAAGATAGATATACAATGTATAAACGACTTTCTGATTCAAGGAGCAAAAAATTGTGTACATGATATCAACAAGGACGCCAGTTTCGACAGTTCATTCAATAATGTACATGTGATAGAATAAAACCGTTAACAAATATATTATTAGTAGTTTATCATTACATTTGCAATGCTTATTAGTACATACCTAAGTCTGGAAATGGTCAAGTGCATGCGTACCTTAAGTTGGGATAATTTTGACACATTGCTAGTCAGAGGTAACTTTGTCCAAAAGTCAGAATATAATCGTTTTCGATTTTGCAGCTTTTTTGGAAGAATTTTTACATGAAGTATCTTGTCACGTAAAAATCAACTTGATCCAGCAATTTGCAACGCTGCAAAATCAGAAATGATCATTTTCTAATTTGTGACAAAGTTACTCTGACTGAGTCAAAGTTATCCCAATTTACAGTACTCGATAGTACTTTTTTTCAAAATAAAATGAAAATCAAGAATGACGAAGTTGGATTGGAGGCTTTGTTTGCAAGTTATTAACCTGTTAACCGGGTATGACGAAATATTTCGTCAGGAAGACATCTCCAATGGGGATGACGACTTTTTTCGTCATGGAACTTATTAATAGTGCGCATACGTTTTACGTCGTTCTTACCCATTAAAACCTAGCGTGGCCATATGGGAAAATATATATAAAATATATTATACATGGGCCATCTGGGCCTATTGTGAAACTATTTGAACAAAAGTTAGTTCTCCGGTTAACAGGTTAACAAGCCAAAATTCGAGCCAGGAACGCCTGAAACTAGACAATCTGCATGCACGCGGTGAGCGTCGCTTAGTGATTGGCACCATCGACTAAATTAAACTATCGACTAATGATTATTTAATCGCAACATACTATCGACTTTTTAGTCGACTGAAATTTTGTTTTATAGGTTATGTATAGATTATGTCATCAACTTTTCAGCACCATTGGTGTACTTACCTTTTGGAAATGTATTAGTTCATAGATAGAATTTCAAAAATATAAGTGGTAAACAAGTTTTTTTAAACAATTACTAATATTCGATTTTTTGTAAGCTATTTAATATTGGCACTTAAAAAATTAAGTGCTCTAAATTTTTTATGAAAATCAATTAGGTTATAAGCAATAATTTGCACAGTTCTTGGTAATGCATAAAAAAATATATGGAAAAATTACAATTCTTTTGCATCATGAAGAAAATAATCAAGATCCAGTCAATAGCGATTATTAGCTCGATAGTTCGAGCGAGTCGCTTGAAGCGACTAAATTTAATCGACTAAAGTAGTCGTCTGAAAATAGTCGCTTCAAGCGACTAATATTATTCGCCTGAAGTTAGTCGCTTCAAGCGACTAAAGTAGTCAACGATTGAAAAAATTAGTCGACTGAAAGTAGTCGTTGGTTACTATCGACTTAGTTGATAGTTTTTAGTCGATAGTGCCCATCACTAGCGTCGCTTGAAAAAATATACATTTACCTCATAATCAAAAAAGTGATGTGCAGCACTGACACGTGAGCCTGGACTGTCTTCTTGTGACACTTGACTAAAAAGCACACACGAATCGTTGCACGTCCTAGTTAATTATTAAACCTAGTTAATCTTTTAAATCCACAAAGTAGACCATATACCACCCACAGACTAAACGCTAAATAAACTAACTTAAACTAAATTAAAATTCACTATAATAAATTATATTAATACTAATAAAATAAAATATAGATTCTCTCTTCAAGGGCTATGTCGCGAGACCTAAGTGCGTTCGCGTTGACGACTGTTACCCAACTAAGGAAGTGTTAGTCGAATCCTACGCAAAAGGACAGAAAAGTAATAGAAAAAATGCTGCTTGATGGCAAGAATAGCTTCTTAACATCTTAAGGACAAGTGAAGACGAGGCGGTCAAGCGATCGAAAACAGCGGTGGGCATTTCTGACCCTAATTTTTTATTGTTAATACCTTGAAAATAAAGCCTCCAGCACAATTTCGTAATTTTTGACTAATTTTATTTTGACCTGTGCAGAATCACACCTTGAAGTGTTTGACACCAGGACCCGAACACTCTGTATACTAATGCTTATATCGTGTTGTAAATAAATGAAAACTTTTTCTAACAATAAGTTTCATTAAACAATACATGAACACTTAAAATGCATAAATACTTCATCTATTTATTATAAGTGCAACGAGAGAGCACAAATTGAAGATTATACACTAAAATTCAAGTGACTGAAAATAATTTAAATATTATATATAAACTTACACAACTATATTAAGAGTTTGTAACTTTCTTATGTTGTTAAATGAATACGAATGGAAAAAGGTATAATAGTTTGACTATGACAAAATATATATTTATATTATCTATATTTCGTCATTTATTATGCACAACCAATATTTAAACATTCTTCTGTACCTTAATTAATGAATCATACAATGTGGTTAACGCTACTTTTAAACGTTCAAGGAGTCAACAAGACAAGATAATCCAATCGAATTTTAAACTTCTAACATTTTAATTCTGAATCAGATCAAAAGGAAGTTTTAAATGTGATCACAATTGCAAACTTTCATTTTGTTCTGTACTTGAATCATTTCGATTTGTTTGTGAACTGTTAAAATGATCAAGGTTTCCATTTAATTCAACGAGCGATAATATGAATCAGAAAAAGAATTTTATGAAATGAACAAAATTGAATTGTTAACGACATGTTGTATTCCCTTTAATTCTTTTGTGAATTTAATTGCAAAGGCGGATAACACGTGTCTGTGACAGCGATATTTCATTAAACGAAATTTAAAGAAATCGATCGCAGATAATACGACGGAATTGTTTTCTCGATACGACAACGTTACGCAATCACGTGTGTTATTTTAAATATAACCCTTCGACGAAGCTGATGTTATCTAACGAAAATGTATCACAGCACGTGGAATATTGTCGCGGAACTAGAACGGAGCCCCGTATTGGTTGTCACAATACCTAACATAATGCATGTAGGTGTGTACATATTGCCTCAGAATTGTGGTATAGCAATTTGGTGACATATGGAAAATGTAAAGATGTGTGCTACTGGAATAACAAGCTTGTCAAAATTGGTTTCTATATGTGCCTTTAAAATTGAACATCATATTGCAGTTAATACGTTGCCATCGTTTTCACGTTCTTATTTATTCGAATATTTGTTCGTGCTCTTCGATATTAATATCATAATAAATTTAGTAAATCAATAATTCTTATAGTATTTTTACATTGTTCTGTGTTAATTGTTTAACCTCATATTGCAGTTACTGGCTAGACTTTTCACATCTTTTATTTATTCAAATATTAATATTTGCGCCCTTTGATATTAATTTCATGATACGTTTAATGAATAAATAATTATTGTAGTATTCTTACACTTTTCTGTGTTATTCGTAGTTATCGTTTATATTAGGAGTTTCCTATTGGTTACTCTGTCGAGAGTAAACATAAATTTGGCCCATCAAAACTTGCGTGAAGACTCATAAATGGAGATGATTGTGAACAATCTCAGACTTTCCAACATTCTGCAATATTTGTATCCAGGTGATACTAAAAGGTGATTTTCGTTGAAACTGTGTTGTACCGTAATTAAAAAAAGTAGTGGACTACTGATCGATACGTATAACTACTGCTCTTCGTAACGTAATTGTCGTAACTAACATTTTTAAACATCTGAGAAAAATTAATACAAGAAACGGTTTAAGCCTTAATCACAGACGTGCCGTCTATGAGTCGTTCACGAGCTAAAAAGTCATTTATTTTACCACACCCTGTAATAGTATGCGTTTATGCAATAATATACTTTTTTGTTAGTCAATATAACGGTAATAAGCGAAGTGTGGTAACTAAACTTTGAACAGCTAGATTTTTATTCTTCCCCAGAAATTTGCCTCTGTCTGTGGGACGTCAAATCTGTATTAACGTAATAATTATTCGATTGAGGACATAATTTTACTCTTCCGTATTTTACAATATAGGTACGTGTAATAAAGGCAATGCGGGGCTATGGAAAAGATCGAGGATTAGTGACGGGGATAATGAGGAGGTATTGCAATTCTTACGATGAAATTTATTTGAAATGATTACAATAACCTGGACTTGGCAGGAGCACACGTACTTTAGAAAATAATATTGATGTACAATGCTCTGGACGAAAGAATGCTGCAAGATATAAGTCTTCAGACCTTAAAGCGGTCTGGAATCTCCTTCGTAACGATAGAATCATTGAAATTGTTGTGTGCATTGAGATTGTGCAGTGTAAAATAAAAACAGAGCAACAGAAACACTTACAATGTTCTAGAAAATTCTAATATTTTTTAATATTACTACACTGCTGTGTTCATAACGTTTACAATTTCTACTAAACTTAATAAAATATGCAATTCCTGTGCAATTTAATTATTTTCAGAGATTTTAACAAAATTCTACACATTTGCAGTAACTCTGAAAAGTATTTTTAGAATTATGAATATATAAACATAATTACCTGTAATTTAAAGTAACTCGCTATAAGAATGTAATTACAATGCTTTTGTATCACGGAGAAAACTGGAAATAGAGTAAAAGAAGTCTTTTATAGGGTGTTATGTAACACATTAACACAGCGCTCTTCGAAACCGCATGTCCGTGTCGGGGTGACAACACTTCCACGTCTGTGATTACGGGTTAAATCATATTTATTTTATTTTTTTTATACACAGAATTTGAACATACAAGAATAACAATTTAAACGTGACACTTATCATCGTCATTATTATTATTAGAAATTTTTCCCTACCTGCATTTCAAATGATAAGTTAGGACTTAGTGGATATTATATAGAACAATATAAATTAGTGAAACCACCTGAAAATCAGTTAGGTTTAATAATTTAGCTTATTTTTAGAGCCCTAAAAATCATGTAGTGCACTAACTACTCTAACTGTAATTATAAAGTGAAAATCGTGTGAAGTTCCAAATATTTCGAACAAAACTTGAAAAACGATACATCGTTAGATAAGACATTTTAACTAAGGAGGGCAGTGTAATAGATGCCCTACAGTTCGTACACGCGTTAGACCAGTGATGTCCAATGATAGCTTCGGAGCTTAGGGTTCTCCCTCCAGTCTGTCACCGTTGCTTCCTGTACATTACCTCCATTTCTTCCTACACTCCGTTCCCATACGCTCAATGTTACGTGTGCGTGTACTATATAAACAGCGTACAGATTTCCCCTCGATCGTTACTACAGAAAGTCACAGTGCGGCGCACAGTGGTTAAAAATCGAGAAACCACACAATTCATATGACAATACTAAACTTTATTGAAATATTAAGAGATAGTTGCTGTTACAGGAAATATGTGATTGTACTTGGTATTTGTGTTTTGTATCTGTTGCTCAAATATATTTGTAAGATTACTTCATAATGGAAAATATACACCAATGTATACTTCCGTTTATACGTCACTTGATTGATTTAAGAAAGATGGAAATCGAGACAAAAATGTAATTTCTTAAAGGAATTTCACTAATTTAATATATTTTTCCGTAAGATTGATCATATCTCAAATATCTTTCAGAATTACTCAACAGACATTGAAAAATAATAATCAATTGTAACTGTTGTATCTTTACCCATAATCAAGCAAATTTAATGCAATCGAATAATTCTGGCACTGATTTCTAAAAAGATTAAAAACACGTAGAAAAATGAATGAAGAACTAGTGAAAGTGATTATAGACTAATTTGAGTTGAATGAGGGGAGAAGTGTTTTAAAAAATTCACTGTTAAGATGCCATGATAAATATGGATAAATATTCTAATTATGTAAACAGATATTTAAGATTGTTCAGAACACTGAATGTAATGTACATTTTCTTTGAGATGTGCAAAATTAATCAAAATTCGTTTATTTTATAGTTTAAATAATTTTTTATCTCTGAATCTTTCTTATTTCGCGTTCAGTAGCGCAAATGTCCGGTGACTTATGGACAGGGGTGCACATAAATTACATTTCAATTTAACTTCTAAAGATTGTTAGTTTCAATTGAACCTCTAAAAAATCTGACAAAAGTTTCCAGGAATTTTAATATTTTTCGATTTACTACATGATTTATTAAAAGAAGATGATACTTTTTTTCTACAATCTGTTACACTCGGTTTTATGTATTTCAAATGAAACGCTCTCCTACTTGCGTGGGGTACTCTTATATCAAGGCATCGAAAAATCACTTCAAAAAAATTTAGCAATGGTTTTTCTGATATTCAGCATATCTACAAAGAAGATCAAATGAATCACTCGTTTTCAATACCTTGCAGATGAGCAATATTAAATTAGGAAGCAGTGAATCATTTATATATATTTCGATGCTCAAAATACGTCACTTCAAATATAGAAATATTTTCCAGAATTTGCATAATTGTTTCAGGCAGTATGTTTCTTCAAAATAAAATTGTGTTAGGTGATAAACACATCGCCTGTTATTGTAGTCCGGCTCAAAGCCTGTCTTTTGACTTGCGCCCTGGTGGCCACTGATAAGTAGAATGTGGAAGTTTATACGAATACAGATTTTTATGATGTAATTCATAGACAACGAGGTCAAATAGAATCACGTTTATCACATTAAGGATTCTATCAGGTTCCAAGTAATAAGAAAATTTATTTACAATTTTTTGAACTTTTTAATACACTTATTGTTAGTTTAACAGAAAAATCGATAAATACATAAAATCCACAGTCTACTGTTAAGCGACACCGTACAACAGAAGTGTACCATCGAAAGTGTTTAATAATGAACATGAACAAATTATACGTGACGATATCATCGATGAGGATATAGCTCTATTTCAATATATTGTGCTATATTTTTACCATTATATACTCGTGATAGTGAAAAGTGTTCTCCTATACACACGGTGAAACGTAGAAAACTTGTTTAGTGCTGATGATAAAAAATATCAGTTGGTACCTTAAAATAAATTGCTGTTTCACTTCATATTCGGCAATTTTTTGAGCAAACCGGGCACAATTTAAGATGAATCGAAGTAAAATATTTCAATATTTTTTAGATCTTACGGTATAACACACGAAATTTGTTTTCAGAGTTAATGACATAAATTATGAACGTCTTACGATTAAGAGATGTTCAATTTAAATTTAAAGTCTTTTTTTAAATTGTACTCAAATAAAGTATTCTTTCCCGTTTACGGTTGAATTCTTCAATTAGGAAACTTGAGCAACCATATTCTATAGACGCTGTTGCAGAAATCCGTGACAATAAATGGTCAGTGTTGACCACATATGGTATGAGTTTATCAAGAAAAATAATAACTAAAGTGTCGATTAAAATAAATCATACCCAACATATCTTTAGTTGAAATGCGTTTCTAAAGAGATCGTCGATACGTTTCAAAGAGGCAAATTTTTTGCTTAATTAAGTAATATTAGATCTCGATTTCTTACATAAATTGTGTAGTTGTGACTAGACTAAGTATAGTTACGTTAATTCACGTCTTTCTTAATTCTCATAAAATAATATTAAATGAGCCCATTAGTAAAATTTTTTGAGAGTTTTTATTCATACGAGTTATCCACATCTTACAATAAACTGTTGTTTCAAAAAGACTGTTTTTAAATTGTACTCATATAAACTATGCTGACTCATTTAGGGTTGAATTCTTTAATTAGGAAATTTAAGCAACTACACTCTACAGACGCTGTTGCAGAAAATCGTGAAAATAAACGGTCAGCAGACGGACATAACGTTTGCCAATGTAACGATAAAATAAAATGTCGAATAAGGTGCATAAATTAGCTCATTGTATTTGCACGGGAGTGCATAGCAAGCTGCTCCTTCAAATCCCACTACTTAGGCTTTGCATGCTACGGCGATCGATTAAACAATCAAATTACGTGGGGAACATGTGCGTTTTTTAAACAAGCATCGGAATATAGTGCGACAGCTAAAACTTGAATCCTACTTAAAACCTCAGTGTCTATAAATCTAATTTTGGTGTGATCAGTAAAATATTTATTATTCGCAGGTTAGGTAAGCATATACAGGGTGTCTAAGCTAACTTAATCACTTCGAATAATGACGTAATGGTATATTTTATGAACATTTTTAGTCATGGAACTTAAATGGCATCAAGGGACACATCTTATAAGGTACGTGCTTTTTTTGTGGGTGGAGGCATTTCAGAGATATCAAGGTCACCTTGAATTTTTTTAACGGAATGTCCTATTTTTTCTACCATTGGTCGATAGAGTATCAAATTCTGAGTAAAAATGTGTTGACCTTCATACGTCCTAAACCTAATAGTTAACGAGATATGTACAAAATAACCACTGTATTGAAATCGCTGTATTGAAGTTGAGGAGCATCAGTTCGAACAACAATAGCTTCCAGATAGTAAGTACGAATTAAAAATTATTTTGTAAATAGCTCGTTAACCATTAGGTTTTCGACATATGAAGGTCAACAGAGTTTTACTCAAAATTTGATACTCTATCGATTTATGGCACCAAAAATAGGTCATTCCGTTAAAAAAATCAAGGTGACCTCGAAATTTCTGAAATGCCTCCACGCACAAAAAGAGCACGTAGCTTATAAGATGTACCCCTTGATGGCATTTAAGTTTCACTCCTCAAAATTTTCATAAAGGGTTCCGTTAAGTCATTATTCGAGATGATCAAGTTAGCTGAGACAACCTGTATATCAAACAGATGCTGTTTAACGATTTGAACATTTTATTATTTCAAAAATATATGCCTTGTACAGAGAATTATTCAGACCGAAGATAGGAGGAAATGTTAAAGAGAAGAGTAGCACTGTTCAAGAGGACAACATGGGAATACTAACAGATTTTGTATTTGAAGTTATCTTCAAGGTTATTTAAAGGTTACCGATGTTTTAACGTTACCGATCTATAAATGGCAACATGCATCTTTAACAAGGCTAATTCAACGATATCAAGATCATTTCAAAGTCATATTGCCCTATTATTGAGATATTCAGGTGTGTTGTTTTTTGTGACTCGTCCTGTATACCTGGACATCACCACAGATTTCTTTCTACAGACATAAACGTGATATGATAGTGATTCAGAAAAATATTCTAATTATTGCTATATTAACTATATCAGTGCATACTCCATTCTTTTAGAATAGAACCGTTATCCGAAATGATCACAGTACACGATGTGTAGATAATAGAACGGTGTATTTGAAGAAAGGATATCATTTATACTAAAATACCTTATTAATATTAATGTTAAGCAAAAGGACGAACTATGCTAAATTTTTGTATAAAAGTTGAAATTTTGTTTAAATTTTCTTCGATTTCTGATATTGCTTCTGAATACATATTTCTTCAGCACTTTATCATTATTACGGTAGGGCGTGTAGTACCATACAATTGGCAAAGTTATTTCCAAAGCAAATACCAAGTAATAGAGATAAAATTACAGTTCTTCCCAGATTCTGTTTCGTTCATTCCGTCGTTTTCATCACTCCTCCCATTCCCGCCATAATATTGGTAAAACTTTTATCTTTATTTGTATCAAACTATCCTACAACACCGTTCGTGACAAAATTTATAAACTCTGTCACGTCGTGGGAAACTATAAATCTTGTATCGGTTTCATCGTTATTATTTCCACCAAGTTACTTACTTTTCTAGCGTGAAAATTCTACCCCGTAAATTGTTCTGAGTAGTGAAGAATTTCTTCGCGGTCATCGAAAATAATTGTACGAGTTCACTAGTGTAAATGTCTCAATTATTTATTTTACTTAGTAAACATGTAATTTATAAGAATCAAATTGGAACTCTGATTTACATAAAACAAAAAAATACATTATTTGCATTTACCTGGTATTGAAAAATTAATGTTGGAGAACGAAAGTACAATTTGAGCGTCAAAAACGCGACTACGTAAGTAGGAAGTGATGGCAAAGTCATAGTCAAGAAAGAGCCATAATTTAACTATTCAACCTACATCTACTGCACAAAATAAATTGTTAAAGTATATAAGAATTACTTTAACTTTTGAGGTGATAGTTATAGGGACACTGGGATTGCTCACAGATATTTAATTTACAAATCTATTTTTTGTAATGAAGTAGATGTTAAATAATATTATGTTTTAAACTGAGACAATTTTTAGGTTACCAATACGTACAATGGTTAAATGAAGTTAGGCTATAATCTTCAGGTGGCAGTAATTGGGACATCTACCCTACTTCTTGTACATGTTAACAATAATATAATACCGGATATTATTTCTGACCCATGTTTTAATTTGTATTTATGTATGTACATATCAGAAACTCGGAGAAAAATTACTAGTCAATTTCTAGAGCGAAAATTTAGTACTTCAAAAACGACCTCTGGTCTTTTGAAAGCGCGGAACTTAATAACTTCCAAGTCTTTTACTTAAACTTTCGGTAACGTTGCTAATTTTGCGGTGGGGAGTGTATTAGCACGTACGATAACGTTATTCACACACGCTATATTCAAATTATTGAAGTATACGACAAAAACACGTCATTAATGGTTGCCGTGCGAATGTCGAATCATTTTGATCCGCCTGTTACGACAGTAGACTGTGAAGAAATCGAATCTTATTATAGTATAGTAATTTGAACAATCACTTTATATTCTGTGATGCCACTTCATAAAAACATTTCGGAGGAATAATACATTGAAAATTGAATATAACGTCATGAATATAGATATCTTAATAAATAATCACTTTGAACCTATTATGATTTAATACATATTTACTCAGTTCTTCATGCTCACTTACATTCTGTAAACAAGTAAAGGGTGTTCTACTTTAATTAGTTCACTTCATGTGTAAATAATGTACATGGAAAAAAAAATGATTCTAATGTCATCTGAAACTATGTAACTGTTTTAAAAAATATTTTTTCATGTATAAAAAATATTTGCTGTATACAGCAAGTAATTCACGAGCAATTTGAAATCGTTAAGTTAGGTGCGTCAGGTTGTACATCGTAACTTTTACGCGATAATCATATAAGCTCAATAATTAAATCCCATAAACAATTTACAAACTTAAGTCTCAATAAGTAATATCTACTCATGAACCTTTGTATATGATAAAAGTAATATTGAATAAAGGTGTGTGAATGAATGGTCTGAGAAAGTATGAAAGAAATGAGTGAGAATTTATGAATGTAATTGACATGTATAAGTAGCTTCTAATGTCAACGAAAGCACAATGTGACTATAAATGAAGATAAAGTACAAAATAAAAAATATTCATTTATCAACCACGCTGCTCGAGTATTAGTCATTCGGGGGTTAAAAGTCTATGAGTATCTGTTTGGTTCGTCCCACATTTATTTTAAATATGTGAGCATTATCAAATCTTCTTTTCTTAAAATTGATTCCTACTCTGGGACATTATGTTTTAGATGTTGTAGCAGTCACGATATAGGTCGTATGGTACAGCTTCAAGCAGTTTATTGAAGTCGCGGCAGTTAGGGAGGCATACTGCAATCTGTTGTAGAGTTCTGCAGAATTAATGTATGACATTGAAAGAAGTACGTTGACTTTCAGGTTCTTATCTGCTCATATTTTTGTCAAACCGCTTGTGCCAATAGCCAAAACATACTTACTTTAACACTTATGACTTCGCTGTTATATCGTGGCTGCTATTATACCGTAAATTATTTTCACCCTCCAGTTATTAAATGTTTTGTACTATTTAAGCACATTTTAGCCAAAAAGTAATCCTTAATTTTTAGCCATGTTGTTTGTTCTAGAAATTTCTACATTGACATAATAACAAAAGCTTACATATGAACATAGAATACAATTTGGCGAATAAGTTTTCACTTACAATTCGATGTAAAAGTCAACTGAATTTAATCCACCCAGCACTATTTAATGCAACACCTACATGATGATCATCGAAAGGTTAAATATGTGGGTGGACAAATTGTCGAATTTAATTTAGCGAATGAATTAACAGTTTTTGATTAACCAAAAAGTGTCATGTGATGTCAGAAAACATTACAAAATCTTGTATACATACACTACTGTGCAAAAGTTTGGAAATAGTTACATAAAATCTTAAAAAGTCGAGTTCCAGATTTTTTCTTATAATCAAACGCTTATATACTATAACGGTTTATATACATACGTATGCATATACATATATTATAAAAACTTATCCCGACCAAATTCTTATCTGATGAAAATGACTAACTTCATGTTTAATAACTTACAATTAGATTTTGGTCATTCCATTCCATAATTTCTTAATATGTTCTTTATATAAATTTTCCCGTTCTTCACTGAGATACTTCCAGAATTGTGTAGTATATACATATACAAATAACAGAACACGTACACAAGCAAAATTCGATGAAATAAAGAAATTTTTAAAAATATGGTTAGAAAAAATTGTTCCCTAGGAACTGATCAAAATATGTAATAAACATTATTCCATAGACGGGTACTTTCAGCATTAATAACAAAGGATTATTTGTTTAACGAAAAAGTATGACTGCTTCCAAACTTTGAAACAATAGTGTAGATACATTACACATATAATAAGCATTGGATATTGCAATCTGTGGATATCATTTCAAAACTAAATTCGATACACAAAGATTATACAAGACGATTATGTTATCAAGTGTATTGTTTGACCATGTTTTTATTCAAAAGTCATATTACTTTTAATAATGTCATTATATTGCTTCAACCAATGCTATTATCATGAAATCTTTTTCCTGTTACCTTCATCTGTATTCTGCAGAAGAGGAAAAACAGAATAGAAAACTATCACGAGGACAAGGTCTAAGGAATAAAGAGAATGACTATTAGAAGAAGTTTTCCACGGAAAGAAATTTCTGAATTGAAATAACAATGTGGACCGCAGCGTTGTCATGGGGTGGCCATCCATCACGTCAGAAAAGTTGAGGCCATTTTATCCTGACTTATCGTTTTCGTGATGTCCCGAATAAGTTCCTTTCCGCTACTATAGTTATTGTTTTAATAACATGTTCTGTGTCAGTTTCAGAACAAACAGTGATTAGGTTCTTTTTACTAGATTATTTAAAAGTGTTTTTATTAGAAATTGATAAAATATAATATAGTACGAGGATTTAAGACACTAAACACGTGGTTGAAACAAAGTTGAATATTTACAGTATTTTTGGTGAAGCTTGTATGGTACACATGTAACACGGTTTCATCAAAGTTTCCCTGTGTAGATCATATTACAAAATTTGTTTCTTAACAAAAATCTTTAAAACGATTATGTGTACAAAATTTAGTTTATTCTTTTCATTCTAAGAGTAAATCCTTATTGCGAAAATCGTGTTATTATCTTGGTAAAATGGTACATATGAACTTATCTAGGAAAGTAACAACCGTGGTATCGATTAGAATAAATCATGACCAAGCATTTTTTTAGTTGAAGTGCATGTCTAAGGAAACTAAACATTTTTCGTTTAATTCACTAATATCAATCTAGATCCTCTGTATGTATACATATACCCTCTACGCGTCCACATGCAAAAAAAACTATTTAGTGTACATCACATTATTTTTCCCCCTCGAAACCATTTTACTTTTACTTGAATTATTTTTCGTTATAACCGAATGGGAAAAGAAAGTTCCAAAGGTATTCGAGGCGATCGATTTAAATGACTCACCCTGTACATGTGTATGTCATTTTTTGCCCTATTATTGATTAATCATTTTTTGTGGCCAATTGATATGTACAAAATGGAACGAATACCAACGAATCGTGTAATTTAATTAATATGATAATTTATAATCTCTCATATCTTTTCTCGTTTCCTCCGTCCTGTGGCTGGCCCCGGAATTTCTCTAGGATATAATCCTGTTTGCTGTCGGTATATTGCACCGTTTACGTAAACAAAATGGAATGTTCGGAACAGCAGATAGAGTTCTGCATTTAACACGCATTACGTAATGACAGTTCATGGATCTATCAGTAGAATGCTCTTCAGAATTACGTGTTTCCATACACGAGCAATTCAAATTTATATAACTGTCATATACGTTTAAAATTTTGTAGAAAAATGTTTCTTTTCTGTTTAATTAGGTAGATATACGTAAAAGATTCAAGATTTTAGAATATGAATATGAATATGACCTACATCCAGGTTGGAAAATACTATGTGCCTACAATTGTTTTAGAAATCTATGAATCTTCAAACATACATTTGAATGATAAGAGAATTTTTGCACTTGTAATCGTTAATTCACTCTATTTCTTATTCTACAATCCTCGAAATTAAATTAGACACTGTTTCCTGGTTGATATTTATAAAACTGTATTCGAGACTTTATTCTTCAAAAAATGGTAAATAATTTTGGTTATATTGGTTTCCTCAATGAAAGGTTACGTATTTAGTAAGAAAATTATGATACTGTGAAATCTAATAGATGTTGATAACTGACTTAAATTACCACAGTTTATAATACAAAATACAAATACGCTAACTTATTTCCTCGGTAATGACCAAGCGGTCGATGAAACATAAAACCACACTAAAGAAGAAAGAAAAATTGAATTTAATTGTGTAATATATCTCGACTTCTTTTGTTGTATATTATTAATATCGAAATAATGTAATTGCAAGTGTATTGCGCGGATTTATCAACAGAATTAAAGTATTATTCATGAATTAATATGTTTTAAAATTAGGAATTCACTTGCTAACCTTTCTATGATTAATTTATTATCACTTGTAATGAATGCTTAAGCCGTAACAAAATAATTCACGAGAGACTGTGTAATACAGAGTGGCCTGTTGCTGGTAGTAGAACAAATATGGGGGTAACTCTCCAGGAAAAAATAGTTTTCGATACAATTTGAAAATTTGTTGGTTGCACGAGTACCGAATAGGACTCTATCACGTTAACGTGCCTGACCATTACTTAGCGTTTCTACTTAGTGCAAGCGCGAGTAAATACATACATTACTGTTCAAAAGTACATGATAGGTCGCGCAATGCTTGCACTTAACCGCCGAACCGTTACACGATCCTTAGAAGTGAACCAAAAATAAAACACACTTTCATTGGGTTCTTAATGACTGTATTTACAATATTGTGTGTTTATGCGCGTGTATGTGTAATGTTTACCGGGTGAGTTCTGGTTTGAGTCTGATCTTTACAAAAGTTCCGGCGCGCTTCTGACGTCGTACTTCACCCTCGTTGGCGATATGCTTTGTCCACAACTTTTTCGAAAATCACGAATTCCTATTGGTTGAACTCTGAAGGAGTAGGGATATACCTCGGATTTTCCGAGACTCGTGGTGGAGGAAAAGGTTCCTTTAGGAAGAAACATACGCCTGCAAATAATTAAAATCGCGTGGCCAAGTTTGGCTTGATCGCGCCGAGGTTGCGGGAGTCACCCAACGGCACAAGTTTATGGCGGTATTGTTCTTCGCCTCGGTGGTACAACGCGACCGGGACCGGTTGCCGACCAAATGTTGGAGCCTTCGTCTATTGTATAAGGGTGTCGAAAAGATTAAAAAGGTACGCTATTGAAATGAAACGGACAAGAAAGAAACGTGTACATTATTAAGGGAGATTGAATAGCTAAATTCGAGTTTTGTTATAAAATAATAGCCGCTGCTGTGAGGCACTATACCTGTACGACGGAACAGTACATGTCCTTGTGTTTGGTAGATGTGTAGTAGCAGCACGCCAATCATCCAGAAATGTTTAAATTATTCATTAAAAACAATTTTTATAAACGTTTTATGACGTAAAAAGTTAATAAATTTAGATTCCGTATTTAACAAAACTTACCAGCAGTATGTTAAAGATTAATACGCGATTTTTCGATGTATCAGACGCTTTTAGAAGCCATTGCCTTCATCAATCGCAGCTGTCTCTTTGTCAGTGCTTTAATTGTCCCTTAATTAACTTCATTTAAAGTACAGAAGAACCCTTTTTAACTGACCCATAGCATAAAAAGACAATTTGAAGATACAGAAAATTTTATGAAAGAGACACTTACGAACTCGAATTACGTTGTTGGATAATTAAAATGTTACAAAAGTCGATTTTATCGAATCATTGTATCCTATTCTATTATAGATGAATTGCTATAACGATAACAAAAAAATAAAATTATACCAAGACCTGTAATGTATGTTTCACATTACACTCTACCATAAACAAGCATGTGTTTGGGTACTGTATGTATATGTATGTGTAGCAGCCTTTATAGTTTCGGTGTTTCCCTTGCATTTTTTTCTACCAGGTTATAACATCTGTATGGCAGAGGTTCAGGGTAGGTTTGAATTACGTCGCCGTCTTCCCAAGTGCTTGAAGGAGAACTTTCTCTTTTTCGGGAAAGTCTTGGGAAAACGAGACATGAAAACGGGCAGATTGGGCAGAACATCGTCAACCGTCGAATCGTTAACAACATCTGATACCTCATAGTTCTATTAATATTGTATTGCTTATTTTTATCAGCTGTTTTGGTTTTGTTATAGTTTCGTTATTGTTTGTGATTGGTTAGTTCTTGTTTTTGTTTGAATAAAACTTTATTCTTGTTAGTTGTGGTACACATTTACTTTAAAGACACACCCGCGACTATCCTAAATATGTATAGATGAACGATAAGATTCAGTATAAATGACGGGCTTGAACTTAATCTTTGATTGAAGAAGTTCATGATATCGCAACGAGTACGATTAAATTGATTAATAAGTATGCGACTATTAATAAACATGGAACGATAAATAAATATTGTATGTGTGCAGGAGTGTGTATGCGCGAGTGTGCGTGTGTGTGTATCCCTATTTTGAGATTTATCATTCGAAAGAAACATAAAATAAGAATACTGTTATCACAGCCATACACACAAATTATAATACCAAACTAAGAAAATACTTAGAAAACAAAAATAAACAAATTTAATCTTAATTTTTCCACGTCATTAGCTATGAGTAATGCTCGAGGAAATGTCTTCAAACTCGTGTATATGTTTATTTGTTTATACACTTCTAGGTTGGCAAGACGGCTTTGTAGACTACAAAAATTTTGAATCTGACTTCAGAATCAAAATCAGCAATATCAAAAACCCTCAAAAATACTTTAAATCAGAAGTTAAGAAATTATTAAATTTTACTACCATATTCTGCCGAAAATATCCCTTTTGGGACATTGACAAAATTTTAAATTTAGCGCAGTGCATATGTTGTATATGTAGGTACATAAATTTTTCGCCAGGGAAGACCACTTTCTTATGAAAAAGTTGCGGGCTCTCTAAAGGTTAATCAGCTATCCTTAAAACGTACATTTAAGTTGTCGGCAGTTTCATTAGAATCTTTTTCGTTGTAATCAGGTTTAAGGTTAACGCTGAAGAAACTCGGGCAAACCTGACTACAGTCACTTTTCTCGATGCAATCCTGTTTGAAACGTTTTAACAGTATACTAAAAGCGCAGCTTTCACAGCATCGAACACCAACATCAAATTAAGGAAAGGTACATGACTTGGTCGTTATAAGACGGTTGGATCGCATTTGAAGTCAACTGAATACTGAGAAAAGGGATTGTGACTTACTTTTCATCGCCCAAAACGCCTCCACAAAATGAATCGTCTCTTCAAACCAATTTTGTACACTGGCCAAATTAAACATGGTAATCCTCCGTTAAATACTGATGACTAGACTTGTTATAAGATGATGAATCTTGTACTTCCTTGGATGAAAAGCGAGAGTTATAAAGCATATACTGCAGGTTAAAAAAAAGAAGGGCGAGTGCTATTATTTGTGATATCATGAAATTTATGGAAAGAGCATTATTCGTTATAAAATAGACCTTGTTCCTTTATTCAATTCCTTCTTTAGAAATATACCTACTCAAAACTCACTATTATAAAATAAAAACATTTATAAACAAAAACCAGTAGTGTTAAGAAACTGTAAAACGATTACAAAGTGCAATAGAAAAGAAATTCCAATTTTCGTGCAAAGATGGCCGAAAAAATAAAAAAAAAGGTACTTCAAAATACAAATTTCTTTCATACCATGTTTCTGTTTCGATTATGTTCTGTTTCGAAATTGTTCGAATTATGTAATATATTTAAACATGTTTTAAAAAAATAAGAATTTTACACTGAACATTTTTTGTATCGTTCAAGTAAAGAGTTGATTGTTTTGGAGATATTTAATTATAATTAAGGTGGATCGTACTGTACATTCTGTTATTACGTTTTATGTATGAGGAGAAAAAATTTATCTGGTTAACTCGAAAACACGCCCCATATTCTATTTTTATATTTCACGGGGTTACTAACTGACGATATGGTATGGATTCGCCTCATGTCTTGCGCCAAATCACTTTTGGAAAGCCCCAAATTCAATCTGAGCCGTCTTCGGTTCTGAGCCCTTACTGGCCTCGAGCCATAAGACATAGGATGCCTATGATATCATCGATTGAACCCAAAGACTGTAATAAATTTCATTGAAACTACCCCAGTTATTCTATGTAATACATACGTACGGAAAAGGTGAATTATACGTAATATTTATGAACAATTCAATTAAGAAAATAAGAACTTAACGATTTATACAACATAGTATAATTCAGAATTGGGCACAGTTTTATTTAAATACTACATAATGAAAACTAGAAGTATCTAAGAGTGTCATCCTGACCTGTAAACAGTGAATGAAATTAAATAATTGTTTTGCAAGTGCTTTATCATTCGAGGACAAATATTATTTTGTTATAAAAATTGGAATTTTCACGCACGTGCACACCTTGTTGAAAGAATTGTATGAAAGTATTATATGTTAAAATATAACGCAAATAACATAACTTCCAGTCTATAAATAAATATGTTAAAATTTGACGTCAGTGCAAGTCATTATTGTAACACAGATTATAGTAAATAGAATTTAATGTAGTGTTTCTTATTATAATATTGTTTATTTCTCGTTATTGACTTTTATTAAATCTTTCTATAAACAACTGCGTTTTCTTCAAACTATTCACATGTATGCAATAAAACGAAACACATTTTTGTAATGCGTAATGTACGGATGATTGAAGGTAGCAGTAAAGATAAATATTTTGACTGAAAGTTAATTAATGGTGGTTTAAAAAATATGATCAAATCAGAACAAACAATTAAGTAGAATTGTTCCTGTGTACCAAGGAAAGATTTTATACTGAACTAGTTGTACTGAGAGTAATTTCTAAGAACATAAAGTGTATAAGGGCGGATACATGTTTACTTTCGTTAAAGGATTATTTATGGAAACAGTAATCGTTCCACAAAAAAGAAGGAAATCACGGTAACAGGACAGAAATGGTACGAAGGTCTACAAGACTGAAAGAAATTCCATTTAAATAAGTACAGACCATCTAGGTAATACAAATATCACAATTGCGTGAAATTGCTTCATTTAAATTCTTCCCCTTGAAATACGTTAAATTTTCCCGCTATTATCTTCTCATTAGATTTATTCTAAATGACTTTTCCATATTTTCCTCCGTGTACTTTTCATTTAAATCCCTTACACAGAATTATTATTCTTCAAACAGCAAAAGAAGTGCAATCCTTCGGGTGAGAAGTTTTAATTAGATTGTGGTTTTTAAACATTTATGACGTACTTGAGTATACAGGACACAATAAAATAGAGACTTTAACTTGAAACTACCTTCGCAATCATCGATACAAATGATACATCACGATAAAATCTCCAATAATTTTCACTGTTAAAAAAATGCTTACTTTAGCTATTGATCTCTACAGATCTAAGCTAACATATTTTGTACTAAAAGATATACGTTACCTTTGTAACACTGTTCCCTGTGTATTTAATGAATAAAGAATAATAATTTCCACAGTTTTAATGTTAGTACATCTTATCCATTCCCTCAATTGTTGAACGAACAGTATTCAATAGCCATTATTTTCATAGTTTCGATAGCTTCCAACTTTTTATCTTGGTGTATATCACACCTATTTATATTTTGAATTGTTTTTTGTTAGAATAAATGTTAATACACAGAAGGGGAGTAATGTCTGTTTACACTCTATATTGTTCTTTCCTTTCTCTAATTTGCTAACAGTACTTCGTATACCACCAATAATGAAAAAAGCGTGATACAATATCTTCAGACTATGAATTTCTGAATAAAATTGTAACAGAAATGATATGTTAACGGGTCAGACTAGTATAACGCTATAAACAAGAGCGTATGTTTGCGAATTATTTGTGCAAAACTCAATTAACCGAAGCTTTTGCAACTTCGGGTATTTACTGAGGCACTATTAAACTGTTAATTACAATTTCTTTATTAATTTAGACGTATAACTTGTCGCGTCGCATGTCCTCAAATCGGAGTCTGTTCCTTGTCATGTCAAATAAGAAACACAAATGTTTCGATAAATTATATGACTGCAGTTGAAGGATGAGTTTAACTTTAAAATTCTAATATAAAAATTACAGAGGAATAGTAGCAATTGGAAAATTAAGTAACAAAATCTTGATGTTCTTGTACATTACACTAACAAAAGAAAATATAATTCGCTATGTTTTTCTTAATTTTTTAAGTTCATCCTCCAATAACATGTGTCTACTATAAGAACGCAAATCATGGAGTCGATCAATTAATTATTTTTCGATTTATCTAGTACGCCAGTTTGAAAGACATGGTTTCGAGAAAAACGCGTTCAAAGTTTGAGAAGCATTGTATTTATTATACATATTCCGTACATCATTCGCGTCATAGTCGCGTACCACAATAATTTTTAAAAATTTAAAGAAAATAACATTTTAGGGTCATGTTCTTAAGACTTTAAGATTAGATAACTGAAACAAGTGCAGAAAATGTTCGATTCTTTCTCACCTTTACACTGGCCTGGCCTCTTAAGGGGTTAAAAAACAGTTCTAATTTTAAAAAATCAAACCGAGAAAACAAGCATATACAAAAGTGGCAACAAATCTGATCGATAAAGACCTTCCCTTTACTTGCAAGAGAATCTATTCCTAATGAATGGTTATCGAGCAAAAGCAAACTGATTGAATACTGGCTGTAAGATTCCATTACGTCAATCCCAAAAGAAGAAAAACAAGCGGCATGGTCGAAAGGTGGCGAGAAATAAGTACGGAAGCTTTATTTCGCAAGCGTGACTCGCACCCCGTCTTTCTGGACCTGATACGAAAAAAGTCTCGGGAATCGATCGTTGTCGCTCCTCTCGTCATCGGGCAGCTCGTACACGGAGCACTCCCCTTTAAGACGTTGGCGCCTCGTTTAAAGAGAGACGAGCGAGAGGAACCGAGGAAACGAACGAGAAAAAGAGAGACAGGGCGGTCGATAAGGGATGAAGTAACGAGTGCAATAATAGGAGAAAGGTGATCGAAGTACAGTAGAGCCTCCCGTATCCGAAATAATAGGTGGACATAAATGTTCTGATAAAGAAACATTCGGATAATAGAAGAGAATCACTTTTCTGATGAACTTCATTTATACAGGGTCTCTCAGGTTGAGTGGTACAACCAAGCAGCAGGTGATTCTATAAGAAAAAATGAATCGAAAGGAAAAAATAAATTTTTTTGTTTGAGGTTTCGTTTTCGAGAAAATTGAGTTTGAATATTCATCTAAAACGCGTGTATTCGTGCTGGAAATAAGTAGAAACGGAATACAATGAACAGACTCGTTAGGCAAGTCCTATTCTATTCCTATTCAAGCTCGATTATCTCGAAAACGAAGCATGGCCTGAACAAATTTTAATGTTCTTTTCGACTTATTTCTTCTTGTAAAATCACATCTTGCACGGTTATACTACCCGACCGGAGGCACCCTATATAAACAGAGATCAAGGAAATCGAGAGCTTGTTTAAATATTTCTGAATCCCGCGTCTTTTTTTTGGCTGCTGAATTACATACATGTTTCAATATAAGTAACTGCGTAGAATTCGATCGAACCGAAGGAAATATGCATTGTATGTAAACACTACAGTGATACAACATGGGAAGTCATCTGTTGGTGAGAGATACTCTGCTCGAATAAGAGAATGTTTGGTTAATATAATTTCGAATATAAGGGTCCTCGGATGATGGGTATTCGGATACGGGAGGCTGGAGTGTATTAGATCGTACAGCATAAAATTGCCGATATTTGAATAGTTAACAAACAAGCACTATTAATTATTGTAGTCTGGAGTGTCATTTTTCTAGGCTGTTCTTGGGATACTTTTTACGAAGAAACTATAAGACTTTTTGGTATCAGCCTGTTGCACACATATTTATTTCTGTTTTAAAAATATTCACCATTTTTGTTATGTGAAAATAATAAAAATTGATTCAATTTAAGAATTATTTGGTACGTTCACTTAAAAAGGAAGTGTCCGCTGATGGCTGATACGATTTTAACCATTCTGTTTATTTCAAATGGAAAAAATCAAAGGAATTCTTTGTTAGCATGTGTTTGGTTATGATGTAAACTATCATGAGAAAAAATATAAAAAATTTCAGAAATGGCATTTTAAAGTTTGAATATCGATTTCTTTATGTTTTGTGGGTTAGGTAATGCTGGTTCATGCGATAATGGTGTACAGCAAATGTGAAGTGAAACAGTCAATTATAACTTGAGATGTGTCAACCATTTAAAAAAATACGGTTTTAAGAAGAACGCATTTAAAGCTTTGTATATTACACGCTGCAGGGTGTGTGCCATTTTTAAAACATCTATAACTTCCTTAATTCTACGAACTCGAGGAAATCCTTCTATACGCTTAGTACATTCGAAAACCAAAACATTCAGAGAATGTAACAAAAACATTATGTTTTTTAAAAGGTCGAAAACAGAATACCCTCTTAAGGTGCGTATGCATCAGGAAACAGTTAATGAATACGGTTCACAAACAATGCTTGTAAGGAGTTCGTAAACTTTATACAGCAACTGCACGATCTTTGCACAAACACTGCTTGTAACAAACTCACGACCAGGTACTACGAAAACTAAATACTCTGTCCACACAAGTTTTTCGAGGAATCAGGTCGTTGGTTGTTCGCTGTGCACTGGCGACTAATTAAAAATCAGAACATTTAAATAAACAACGATGAGATTAATTTAAAAGTAATCATTGATATAATCGTGGATAAGTTTAATAGAAAGTTATTAGTACGCAAGATCACTTATTAGCTTGTGCTAATTTCACGGTAACATATTTCCTAACGCAGGGGAAGAAACATCCTAAACGACGCTGGTGGCAGAGAAAATTATTTCTAAACCGTCAAAGATATAAGATCAATGTCCCTATTTCTTATCATGTAAAAGTTCTGCTATCGCAGAAATTGATTTGTATGCAACAATTGACAATAGAACTTATTAGATACGAAATTTAAATCTCCCTCTATAATTAAATTTAAATAAAAGTATTTTTAAAAACATTTTAACTGAATAATAGTTAATTTAATATAAAGTACAAAATGTCCCTATTTCTGCTCAGTGAAAATGAAAATGCTCGCATTTCTGCTCACGAGATTGTCCCTATTTCTGCTCAGCGAAAATGGAAGTGCCAAAACCAAACTTTGGCGAACAATATTAATGATTCCGTAAGTTTCTTTTAGTAAAAACACAGTGTCCACGTGTTACTCATGATCGCAACGGAACGGCTTAAATCACGTTTCTATACGGCGAACAAACATATTAAATTTATTTTTATTAAAATGGTGCCCTCTATTGAACCGCGGGCTATAGCATTTTGTACGGAAATACTGAACTAATTTAAATAATTTTTTGTATAACTAATTTATTATTTAACTTTTCGTATTAAATAAAAAATATACGTACTGAACAGAAATCGGGACGTGATTAGAAGTAGGGACATTGACCTTAGTGGTACAGAATATCTACGAGGAGAATCATTTAAATTGATACCTTCGAATATGCGTGAAACCGTTGATGATGTCAAAAAATGTTTCAAACAAAAGTTGAAAAGTTTTAATAAGGTGAAATATTTTGATGTGAGTAGAGTTCTCGTGGTTGGCCGCGTATAGTATGAAGGTCGAATTTTTTAAACAGTTTCATATTTTTTAACGAAGTTTCGATGCTAGTCATCATTTTATCTAAAAAAGTATTGAGCCATTGATGCCAGAAAACCATAAGTTTAAGAGATATTTTAATTGCAAATAGAAATTGCACGCGTCACTAAGAGCGATATCTAATATTTTATTGTAAACATCAACCTTATGAAAATAACTATCATTGTATTACTAGTATCACTCCGAATTTTTGAAATTACAAAACTCTCTAACCTCACGATTTTTCGTCATAAATAGCTTAATACTTTTGTATATGTGATTATAAGCTGCATCGACTAATGCATTAAAAAAATATATGATTCTATTTAATACAGCAAATTTGACTTTCATATGTCCTCTACGTGTCCATCTACAAAGAAACTACTGAGATCAAATTATTTCCTCCTCGTAACCATTCAATTTTTATTTGAAACATTTTTTGGTATCATCAACGGTTTCGCAGATATTTGGAGAGATCGGTTTAAATGACATTCCATACATAAGACAAAAACAGTTTAATCACTATTCGCAAGGGCTTTAGTGGAGACGCTTCAGATAACTATAAATTCAGAACAATATTTCTAACCCACACTGAAATCTCTTGTAAATATTTCACGTGAAATGTTTAGCCTGTGATTTAGCATTAATTTACAGTCTGGGTTTCTAGTGACCCATGTTCATAATCCAAGGGTTAATAAACTTACATATATCGCCTGCTGTGTCCTTTAGAAGTTATAACAGTATGATGCTAGATTAGTATCGTGTTTTTGTTATAATTTTCTTGTTATGAATTTTTTATTTTTCTGGGTATAAGTTTAAATTGTGTTCAACAAAAGTGAATTCATTAGGTTATGAAATCTTCCGTCTTTGGCCGTATTCATTGAATCTTGCCACAATAGAATATCATATTTTCTGCCGTCTGGAGTATTTTTTTTACAAATGAAAGGTATTCTAACCAAGAAACAATAATTATCCTCTCCCTGGTAATGCTGTTGTTTTATTTTTATGATTCGCTAAGAACCTACACATATACAACAGGTGATATCAACGTAAGGTACATTCATCCAACCGGAACTGTTAATTAGGAGATATACCTTAATTAAACAGCTCATTTAAGTTTCTGCATTTGGGCATTGGGAGTTTGTGTACAATGCTTGCGGACTAATGTTAATGCTGAATTGCAAATTTAAGTCAGACTCGGAAGACGTGGAATTCTATTTTGCCCATGGCTGCTGGTGAAATTCTTTAAGAGAATAACAATTAGACCTCAGAATTTAAGTATTTAGAACACGCATGAATATTTAAGATACAGTGGAACAAATTTCTAATAAAATTCAATAGATTGTTATTCCAATTTGAACGTAATAAAGCACTCAAAAGTGTAAAAAAATATTTATTAAATTCTCGTCTGAAACTTCTTCTTATAAAATTCTCGTAAAAAATAAGCATACAACAAAGAAAACAATAAGGGGAGAATAAAACAAAATAGAAAAAGGAAATGAAGAATACATGATCATGCATATCAAAATTAGTGTATTCAAATGAGAGATATACCAAATTTTTGGCTATGAAATTACAAGTTTTTAAGTAACGAATAAATGTTAAAGACTGTCTGTCCAATATTTCATGAATCAAATTACAAATTTCAATTATGAAAGACGATGTAACTTTAATTTGAGCGAATAAAAGTTGTCCCCAATAATTGTTCAAACAAGCAGATTTAAATAGTGAATAATACCTTATACGCTATCTTTAATCGTCATCTTTGATTCAAGTAATACGTACATATATTGCTCATGTTCGATTTAAGCCCAACATAAATGACTCGCATTCAATCATTGTCGCATAACTAGTTAGTGTGATCGTATTATATCTTACATATAGTATGTTTTAAATTTTTAGAAATATAATAAAAAAAATAAAGCTAAATCGTATTTTCAGAATATTTGTTATTGTCCCATATCATTTAAATAATTACTGTACATGTGAACGAAGTTGTGCAAACTTTGAAATGTAATACTTTTTAATAAGAACACCGTTCTTTTCAAGAATATCCCAAATACTACCTCATAATATGAAAGCCACGTTTCTGAAGCGTTTCAGCTTCTGGGGGGATTTCAGGCAAATAATTCAATCGCCTGTCTTTCGACGTTGTATTTTTAATTCTAAAAGGTAAAAGTATTACCCGCTTTCTGAGGTGGGTGGATGCCACGATAAAGGCACAAAAGGCGAAATTAAGATGCCGAAATCCTTTGTCTCGTAAATGAATCGAATAAGCGCTTGCTTGCAAACCTGTTCATGCTTTCTTGAGTCTCTGGTTTCATTAAATCAGTTTCTATACAACATTAATAAACATTCAAATCGGAGTACATTAATACCAATGTTTTACATGGAGTATTTTTAATTTTTCTCTTTTTAGAATACAATATAAGAGCAGTACCTATTTAATATCAGGGATAAAATTCATCTAGTATAATTTAGTAACTATGAGGTGTTCCAATAAGTGCTCCATTATTTTTTTGAACCTCTCTGTTCGTTTCGAAATCATTCAATCATCATTCAATCACCTATCCTACTTTAATAATATTCGCTATTTGTTCCCATCATCCTCGGCCATTATGATTAAATAGAAGTTTGGAAATATCCTCTGAATGTAAAATGCATTGTCACCATATTGGAACTATAGTGAATTATTTATTGTTCCCCTACTAACTTTTTTCTACTCCTAAATACAAGTGAATTTCTATATTCTTATTGTATGTTTAAACATTTTCTCGATAATTACAGCCTTTACCGAGTATGTATAATTTAAAAACATTGTATGATATTTACTTTTTTTCTCCGTTATTTATGGTCGCACCAATCACTAGATTATGTTATTATGATATGATTTATATAATTCATTACTGCTTGAATTGATTTTATATATTTTAAATGATCTTTGATGGTGGGCTTGATGTTGAATTATTGTCTAAAGCACTTTCTTCACTAGAGGATGATGTGGTCTGTTTTTAGTTTGATGTTGAACAGGTCACAGGATGGGGAATCTTCTTTGCTAATGAGATATTGATGAGTAATATACTTTATACAGGGTGTTTCAAATTGTTCGTGCCAAACATCAGGAGTATGTAGTACTCACCAAAAGAAGTAAAAAGAGTTTCAATAAACATAGGACCAAACATCATTAGTTTCAACTTATAAAACTTTTAATTAGTGAAGTATTATCTATTTATATCTACATTACTCTACAGCATATGTTCGATACGAACTCCAAAATACTAAAGTTACAAAGTACATTTTTCTGTTACTGTGACTGATGCAATCGGTATAACTACGTAGTATATTTTGCTTAACTTAACGATATTCTCGATAAATTGTAGATAGATAAGCAATAAAGATTCCTATGATAGTACAGCCTCACAGTTAAAAATGTTTTCTAACTTCGAAACTAACGATATTTGGACCTACGTTTATTAAGAGTTTTTTACTTCTTCTGACGAGTACCACAGGTCCTAAAGTTTGGCACCAACTTTCTAAGACATCCAGTATGTATTTCATAACAGTGTTATATAGTCAGTATATATCATATGCGTCAGTATTAATATTATTAGCGTTAAATGATCTCTAGATTCTATCTCATCTCATAAAAGCCTCTCTTTTTCATTGGTACTACGAACTTTGCCGCACCCTGTATACATGGTGCTGTGAAATTAGTGATACTGCACAAACAGTTCGAAGTCTATTTGAAAAAGTAAGCTCCACATGCAGAATACAATTTTGTGTTAGGAAACTCGGTTTTGAAAAAAATTGAGCCTGGATATTGGTCAGACATGTGACTCCTGGGGGACAGTTTTGGTATAAATGGACATTCGAGAAGTAGTACGCCGAAGAGGAAACTTGCTACTACTATACATATACCACCCTATATGGGCGCAAGAAGCGTTTCCCGTACCTCGTGGTAACCCTGGAGCGTCAAAAAGTATACTTGAGTTCACGTGTAGCTGGCAAGTATTCAAATTCGATTTTCTCGAGGACGACGTCCTTTATAGAAGAAATTTATTCTGCATTATCAACTTACTTCCTTTCATATGAGATCGAATTTGAATACGTAGTATCAGTTACGAAACACTCAGTGTCTTTCCGTCTTCGAAATTAATTAAATTTATAATAATATATTTTTAACATTTTTTGGTAAATAGTGAATCATATAAAGTTGATAGAACGCAAAATTTATTACAAATTAACTAAGGTCTGTAGAGCAGTAACTTGTTTAAACGTATTCCATTAAATTGGCACATATGGTACATTATTAGCGTCGATTGACTTTGTAGGAATTATTTCCCATTACAATGATGTAGATAGAGATTATTTTGTATATAGTGCTTGCCAAAAGCAAATCGTGTGACTAATTTTTTGTAGTTTCGAAGTAACATTTACAATTACAATTACTAAAATTCTTAATTTTGAACACTTGCAATTTATTTATTAACAGAAAAATTTCTATTCCCTTCGATTTACAGGGTAATTTAGAACTTTTGGCCGATAGTTTATGTACATAAGGGAAATAGAATGGAAGAGTCGAACACTTTTGAAGAAAACATTTAGAAAATAGTAACTATTTTCAACCATTTACATAATTTAAAATACTTCACTGGAATGTAAGTGTTACAAAATTGTGTGTAAAATTTCACGAAGTATTACAGTATTTTTCAGTTTTAGACCCAAAAATATTATAACAAGACACTTTGGGAAATTTCTTCAACACGCGCTAATGATTGAACACTTTCTTCGATCCACGTTTAATACTTGTCAATTATTATTTCGTAAATAAACGAACATAAACATCGATTTTATCTTCTATAAGGTATTAAGTATTAGGTAGTTTCCTAGGTATTTGATTAGGTAATCTGCACTAAGGTATTAGGTATTTTATCTTCTATGATGTATTATGATAATAGAGGTTGGGATATTTCTTCAACACCTGCTGGCGTTTGAACACTTCCTTCAATCTCTATTTAAGTTCTATCAATTTATATTTTGTAGATATACAAACATAAATACCCGTTTTGTTCTCTCTCCTTTATTATCACCGATTAATATTTCACACATGACGTATACTTATTTTGCATTACAATTATTTAGTTCATTTGATCAAATACTTTTTGTCAGGAGTATATATACACTGAACTTATAGTACTGATACACTGAACACATTACCTACTAAACTCATAAACAACCATGCATAATTCGTAAGATAAATGAATTCGTGAGTTACATTTGACCTATTTATATGCCAAAGTGATAAACTCGGGAAAAATTAAAAAAATTTGAAATGTCGAAATATGAAAAGTTAAACACCAATAAAATGGTTTGGTACTAAAATTTGAAAACGTCCTTAAGTATACTTAATCACTTTGGCTTGTGAACGGTTCATTTCACATATAAACACACTAACTTCCTAAATCCGTAAACACATACTAGAAAAGCCAAAAAATGATTCACCGACGTGCACATTTTACGCTTATCGAAAGTTCGTCCCAAATTTTTATAAATCAGTCATCTTACATTCACAATTCATAATTAATGAAATTCATAAACGATTCATAATTAATAAACAATTAATAACCCACACATCTTACATTCAAAAAGCACACCAGGCAGAAATTTCCATCTTTCAGTGCCGTAATCCCCCAGAAGGTTCTTAGAAAATTACGAGAAACCTGCACGCTCCATAATTCCGCGAAAAAAAAAACAAAACAATCACCACCACCAGCAGCTAAGCAGCGAACAACCAGCCGATTCCCAAGGAAACGGTGAGGGACTGCCGCAAAACCCAGAAAACGGAATTCTCAGCGCCACGGGTTCCGTGTGGGTCCGACTGTGTGTGCCTTCGGCGGAGAGAGCCGGAAAAATACAGAGATAATCAGGAACGCGGAAGACCCCGGGAAAAAAAATCGGTGCTCCCGCGCGTATAACCCGAAAAACAACGGCCCCTTTTAAGCCTTCGGCATGTGCGGACCGTTGTGTCGTAGTCGTCGTCGTAGGGGGCTACCCTTACGCATACGCACTCGAGGCTCTGCGCGCGCCTCTGTTTCCCCACCCTTACGGCGTTGGCCCCCACACCACCACCCCCTCGCAGTCACCGTCTTCCGACGGAATCGGCGACTTGGTTCGAGGTCAGTTCGGTACGCGCACGAGTCGAGGCGGTCCGGAGCCCTTTTCGTCCTAACACAAATCGGGGCACATCCGAGGTTCGCGTTACACGACAAAAAACGGGGCAACGATGACCTTCTGGTCGTCTCGGATAGTGGCACGGTGAGAATCAACCGGTAGAGCACCGGGTTTCTCTGCGAGATCACACCGGGGACATAGTCGGTTTTTGTGAATTCGGCTCGTGTGCACCGGAGACTGGACCCGGCTACATCGAGAAGACACCCCGCCAAAGGCGGAACATTAGTGTCCATTGTGTGCTAGTGCACTTCGACCCACCGCCATCGTTGCCGCGAGTCATCGACATGGAGGATACGGAAGCGGAATAGTGTCGTTGAGATGCCGCGAAGGAGTCCTGAGACATGAAGAGAGCGCGACCGAGGGTAAGTAGGCTTCATTGTCCCTTCTGACGGTACCTTCTGCGTCCTCCTGAGTGAAACGCCTGCCCCAGGGGAGACTGACTCCGTAGACTTTGGCTAGGAAGTAGCTTCCTTTCGTGGACTAATTATATTCCCAGTGTTTTTACCATTAATTACTCGACGACGACGTCGACAGTGCGCTCGTTTGATATGGTTCTCCAGCAGAGGGTGGGATCTCGGTGTTTCTGTCCTCGTGTAATGGGTCTCCTTTTGATTCCGTCCTGACTCTATTATGTTAGGAACACGATGATTAACATGATTTTTCATGATACTTCTCGCGTATTCTCGAGTCAGAACATCGTCAGAATTTTCATTCTGGTCTAGTAACCAAAGAGCTACTCGAAGAGAATCTCGTACCGGCGATAGACTGTGTTTAGTACCTGCCTCTTCCTCGCCATTACTTTCTCGACCCGTCGAGCAGGTACTTAGCAGCGCCTTTAAGACTCCGCGATAGAAGTTAGTTCCGCGACGACTATCCCTATCCATATCAATCTTCCCGTGAACCACCGGTTCGATGCACTCGCACCGGCTTGCGACCCCGCTTTTCCCTACCTACGATTGTACCCTCCTTCCGGCGGCCGCTGTTCGCATAAAGTATTTTCGTTCATTGATTTATCGGAATCACCAGTTTCTCGCTCAATTGCCGTCGTTCTCCTTGCCCGCCCTCGTCGAGACTTTTTCGTCCGATTCGTCGCTGCGCTCCCGGTCTTCTCCCCAAACATTTCTTCTTCCTTTTCTTCCAGTCCCGTGTTGCCCCTAGTTCGCCCGTCCTTTTTTTTTTCTTTCCCCGGGCGTTCTTTCTGTAGAAGGAATCGTGGCCGGGAATGTCGTTGGGCGTACCGACTGCTTATCGGCGTTTCGTGCACGCAGACTATCGATTCCCGCGTCACAAGGGGCCGACTGCTACTGCCGCCGCTCAGGCTTACTTGTAAACCGGGCTGGTAGGGAACGCTCGTCGGGGCTCTCGTGACAGCACGCGCCTTGTCTTCGCGTACGCGCGCACTGTCATGGTGGTCAACAACCTTCTCGAATGATGTCAACCATCCCCCGGTTGCCCCAGCCCACGGAGTCGCTTTCGTAGCCGCAGAGGGAAAGGGGCTGCCGCGGACGGGAGCAAGGGAGGGGGGCCTTGGCTGGCACGAGCAACACTGGTTCGCGAGCACGCCGTGATTTTGGTTATCGATGTTGGATAGTTTGGACGTCAGTAACCCGCTTTTCGGGCACGTTTCGGCGAAATTCTTGCCGGCTGCGGCGATCCAAGTTTCGAAGGTTCGGGAATTTGGCGGTTAGTACATGGAGTGATCGTGTAATAAGGAACGTCGATGGTCTTGCTTCTGGTATTAGCCGAGATTGCGAGAATCTTTCTGGACACGTGACGAAATGAAAATACAGTGGAACGCCGATTATTACGAAGTAATAGGAAGACTAACCAGTTATGATAGACGGTTCCTTGAATAATTATACCGGGAGAGTTACAGTTTAATACCAGTCATAAAACGATTAGAAATAAAGTGATTTTAGGGGATGGAAGTTCATTGCATGGAAGTTCGCTTAATAACACAAATATGCATCTGAACGGCACCTGACGACGTCTTCAGCTTTTATCATTATTTTCTTCAACAGGAATTGATGAAATAATGTCATCTTTGTCTACATTTTTACATCTTGAATTATTTATACTTTTACCTATTTCGAATCCAGTATAGAAGGTGATTCTGACAACTGGGCCAGGCTATAGCTGTGTTCCAAGTGGAGATACAAAGAAATCGTAGAAGAAAATTTTACACTATTTAACAAGCTCTATAATCATACTATGCAGATTTTTTTCACAAGTGCATCGGTATGCACAATTGCATTTTTTTAGGTAGAGAACTACGGTTTTTTGCATAATTTGATTCCTCGTGTCATTCTATATATAAAAAGCATAAATAAAGTTATTGAAAACACAGTACTTTACGAGATATGACACTTTCTACACAATGATTGATCACACGTTGATACATCACGCCAATATCGTAATTACTAGACTACGGATGTTTATCCAAATCTGGAATATTTGGGAGTTAATTTACACGATCTGGTGTCAAACCATGATCTCTGTGCTAATTTACTATTCTACCAGGTTCCCAGGAGAATAAAAATTCTGGGAAGTTTATGAAACTCTTATGTATAGTGGGTTCTAGAGAATCGTGTGTGCTATAAATGCATAAAATCCGCAGTCTAGTAATTAGTGATGAATGCACCTCTATTAATAATGGGATGTTTACTCGGCATAATGGGGACGTCTGGTCCACAGAAACTCCATATCTTAGAAGAAGTACAGAACAATCTGTTAGGTGCAGCATTAATATGTGGTGCGGATTTCTTAATACGTGCCTGGTCGGTCCGTATTTCTTCCCCGATAATACATTAAACCGTGAACGATATCGACATTTTTTAGAAGTTACATTGCCCAACCTGCTCGATGATGTTCCACTAGAATTGCGGTACAATTTAAAATACTGTTAACACAAGATAAAGCACCGGTCGATAATGCTCGCACTATAACAAGATATTTAGCAGAAACTTATGGAAAAAAATGGATTCACACTGTCAGTCTAACGCTTTGACCACCACGTTCCCTTGATTTGGGGGTATTTTTGATTTCTTTTTTGCTCGATATTCTAACAAAAGTAAGTATATTCACTATCTATTGTTCCATTAAATGATTTGAAAGAATTAATGGAAAGTAATTGTTTTAATGTGAATAATCAACAATACAATAAAAAATGTAAAGAAACGTATTACAAAAATGTTAGGATGATGTTGCAAGAAAAATTCGAATAGTGATGAAACGTTTACATACTTGCCCTGAGTTTTCGAAAAATTGAAATATCTTCTCCAGTATTATGTTTTCAATGGCCATACCTACCTTATACGCAGAATAACACGGGGGTCAATTTGTGCAAAAAAATCGTAGCGTTCTGTTTAGAAAGAAAATGCAATTACATTTTTCATATGCACCGATGTACTTGTGAGAAAGATCATACATTCAAGTTATAGAACCTGTGAAACCGTGCAAAATTGTCTTCTACAATTTTTTTCTAATCTCACTTCAAACAAAGCTATATCTAGGCCCAGTTCCCAAAAATGACTCTGTAGTGCATTGTATTTCCTTCGCTCTGTATTGTATTATCAATTAAAGCGAGAGATAATCTACATTAAACTCATTTAAGAACAATAGACAATCTGTTTTCCTACATTTCTCTTTAAATTAATTCTTTCGTAAAACACATGTAGCTCGTTCTGTGTGCCAATAATCGGTATTTGGGATAATGGATATTTATGATATTTGATATTCAAATAGTCGTCGTTCTACTGTAGAAAGACTTTGTATAATTATCACTACTTTGTAAATGTTTATGCAAATACACATTTTTCACAGAGAGTATGCATCAAGAATGGACATCACATAAAAATTCCCTCTCCTCTTCTACGAGTTTATTGACCTCGGATGAACTTGAAAACTTTGGGAAACTTTGTCGTAATGTTTACTTTGTTTTATTTTATATATTCACATATATTATAAATACATAAACATCTAGTGTAATTATTTCTGCTGAGGATTCAGGTGTAAGTCATGCTCCATTGGAGAAATTATCACAATGTTTCTGAAGCATTGTTGTTAATTCTAATAGAAGTCGAACGACACGCTAATACTGTATAATGGTGGAATAATGTATCCAATAGAACACGATTTACATCGTGAAGCGTCAAGAATGATAATTGGACTACGAATGTTTATGTAAATATGGAATTTCATAAGCTAATTTACAAAAACTAATAAATATTCATTTGATAAAATAGAAGCCTGTCTAAACTTTAGTAAATATTTTTACGCGCTAACGTTTAAGTAATTGTATATATTATTAGATTAGTGGGAAATAAGTAATCGATCACTAGTAATGTCTTAAATTGACACTAATGTTGTTTACTATGATTCTCTTCAATCACTTCTCGATTCCAGATAAAACCATATAATGGTTAAAATTTTCTTTTCATTTCAAATTAACGTCGTCGGTTTCGATTTTAGTATTGACAATCCTATTTTTTAAGTTCCTTAAATGAATAAAATTTACTCATCAAGGGTGTAACAATTCCATGTTGTAGAATTGAACATCCATAACTAACTCCTTGCCTTCCGATTTTTTTTGCAAGAAATCTCATCAATGTTTAAACAGTACTTTATATAGTACGTAAAATAGTACTTTATACCGTATTATGCTAAATGAATAATATTAATATTTACTAAATTCAGTTCGAGATCTTCATCATGAGTCTGATTCGATATTATAAGGAAAGGGATTAATCAGTATTTCATTATGAATGTAAGATTAATAATATTGACTCACAACAAGAATTTATCGTAATAAAATGCCTGTTAAATTTTGTTACGTAAAGATATAATAATTCCACGCAGTGTGCAAAAATTGATCAAAATGCTGTTCACTATGATTCTCTTTATTTACGAACCAATCTTATCATACTGTCGCTAATTAAGTACAGATTCTCACCTTGGACATCCTCTAAAAATAAATCAAGAATGTTTACACATTCTGTAATCATATCAGGAGCAACAGTAATTTTAACATGTACGAACGGCTATTTATTTCCCAGAAACCCAATATATGTCAGCGCATATAACACGCAGTCTAATTGTAAGTGTAGATATTGGACTATGGAAGCATTAAATCTTAAATACATAATTTTTTGTTGCAAATAAACCTTCCAGCACACATAAACTGATCACTCACAATCTCTTAAAATGTTGTTCTTTGCTGAAATTATACACTTTCAAGACTTTACCGTAAATCCTCTTACAAGATGTTCTGAATACTTTTAAATATTAGTATTCATGGTACATCAGAGAAGATGATTTTCGAAAATTTTTGTACAGTTCATAACTTCGTGTAATATAACGTTTATTTACTACCATTTGTACAAATAAGAACAAAACTAATTAGACATCTTACAAAAGTGACCTTCTTTATGGGGCGTACGAAGACTTTCGTGAGTGACTAGTTCTAAAATGCGGGAAGAAATTTGTTCAGGTCCAGAATTAATCTTAATACAGCTGATATTGAAAATTTGTCAAGTATGGGTGGAAATGAATATGAACTATTTAATCTATGTTTATTAAACATTCATCATTTGTATCAACGCTTATAGATATGGATAAAGTAGAATATTACTTAGTTTTCTATAGTAGTATTATCTTTTTGTATAAGATAGAGAAATCGATAAAAAATAAGTTCCGTTTTACTGTCACTAATTGCGGGGTCCAGTGCAAAAGGGAGCTATGCCGCATATTAGCGTTGTGGTATATTAAATCTTTTACGGAAAGTAGTGTACATCATAGTATACTGTGATTGTATATGCATACAATCATAATACAGACAGGAATTTTGCCACGCAGTTATAAATTTAGGGATAATATCTAGAAACCAAGATGTGCTTAAATTAGTAGATATCTCATCCTTCAACATTTTATAGCATAGCTCCCTCTTGCATTGCACCCCTCAATTTCTATAAGTACGAAAGAGCACTTCAATTTCATTTTCGAGTAATCAGAAACCCGAACTAAAAAACATTTTCTCTCATTCACCTCAATTATGAAATTAATGAAAACATCCTGAGAATTTTATTTAAATCTGGGACATAGCGTTGCACAGATTTAGTATCAATGGTAAGCGGTAGTGCACTCAACGGTAACATGAAATGTCTTGGTAAAATGGCCTGAACTTCTCCGAAGTGGTGAAAAGCTGCTCCAATGCGACCACGATCCAGCTAGCGGTAGCCATTTCAATTTAAGAATATCTTGACGAGGAAAAAAATTCCTCCAGTATCTCATTCTCCCTATTCTCTAGAAATCGAAACGGAGCTAAAAGGGGGAAGGTGTGATGACGTTGACGCGATTAAACCGAACACGATAGAGAAGCTCGACAGATTCTAACAAGAGGGGCGTCTGACGTTTAGTGATGCGTTCAAAAGTGGCTGGATCGCTGAATTATGTATATGCCGTCAGGAGATTGCGGATGTTTAGGCATTTATAGTGTCCCCTAACCTACAAACCATGAAGATTTTAATAAAATTCAACAGTATTTACATATTACTAATAAGATATTGTAGACGTTAATATATGACAGAACGTAGTATACCATTTTGATTTTCGCAAATAATGCCAAAATTCCAATGATACATAAACATGCTCAGTTTAGTTATCAACAACGGGCTACTCTGCAAAACAGTGTCAATATTATTATTATATATACTGAAGTTATACACACATTGGTTCAAAGGAACATATGTTTACAATTTGAAATAAACCAAACAAATTTATGCATTTAACCCTCCGAGCACGGTCCCTGGGTCACGCGTTCTCGAGAGCGACATGCACACAGTGACAGAGTCAGGAGTAGGGACACGCGGTCTCGAGAGGTACACGCACGCAGTGACGGAGCTGTCGTGTAAATCGCATAGAGACCGATGTTTGTTTACATGCGAACGACCGGGCCAAGAACACCGCAGAAGTATCGACTAATAAATATATTTTGTTTTATAATTCACGAGATTTTTATTCTAGTTAGTATAATAAGAACCACGAAAATCCAAATGTAATGTGGAATCAGCTAATCATTACATTGTATGTATGGTGACGGTGGCTCGAGCTCGAGCTCGAGCAACCGCTACTGCGTAGTAATATCGGTTAGGGTCTCGAGCTCGAGCCATACTGGCACTGTGTTAGTACAATGTCGGTGAGAGCTTCGAGTTCGAGCCTCGCTGTTGCTGTGTGGTAGTAGAATATCCGTGTGGGGTCAGAAATGACATAGGGACCGGTGACCATGTTTCCGTGCTCGGAGGGTTAAGGAGCATCAGGATATTCCCATAGGAATCTTCTTATTTAACCAATTGTTTAAGGTTTTTGTTACTTTGACATGGATAGTCCGCCATTGATTAGCTTACATGTACAGTACGTTGTATTCTAATGATGACATGAGGTAAAAGAAATGCTGGTTGCTATTATAACAGTTCTATAAGAATTCTTTCAGTACTCATTTTTTCATGAAATCTAAAATATGCTAACTGATCAAAGTTTGTTACTAATCTTTAATATTTTACGTTATTCTGATAAAAGCATAGACTAATAATTTGTCTGCTATATCAATTATACATGGGTGACACAATTTTCAGTTCAGAACTAGAAGCTGAACTTTCTGATCAAATACGAACAACCAAATTTAAGTAGAACCTGTAAGATCGGAAAAGATTAATAGAATAACTATTGTGTTGATACTGTTATGTTATTAAGAAACCAGTAAATCAATCAGTACATCTAAGATAATTAATATTTATATTCTGTATACAATAATTATATTCCACGTGTAAAAGTAAATCGAAAATATGTAAGAATCTTCATCTTGAAGAAAATCAGACTTGAACATTTGACGATACCCGTGGTTTTGTATACGAGGAAATAATGTGTCTGACTGTGACTTGCAATTCCTACTTACAACTGAATTCGAGTTTACATCACCATCTGTTTTCTATCAACCTCACCACGGCCCACGGCGCAGTGGTTTTAAAACTCGAAGCCGTGATAAGAATTTAAGTTTACTCTAAACAATTAAAGTTAATAAATCGGTGTTCTTGTGTTGTAGATCAATGACTGAATATTTGCCTGAAATATTTTATACGTAATTATTTTATTTTTAACTTCTGGCCACGTGCATTTGGACTTTGAATTTAGTGTTTAACGTAAAAGATTTGTGTTATTCTCTGGAATTCGGAATCGATATAAACCAGGCGTAAGTATTACCGAAATAAAATAGAATCTTTGCATGTGTTTAGACATTTATTGTAGTTTGCTTCCCACCTCTTCCCCATGGAAATTGTTTCTTAATTATATTAACCACTTCGATAACAGGGAAAAAGATTTTCCAGTTTTTGCCACTTTGGGAGATATCACATTTTTGGTAGATTATACCAAGGTTGATAGAAGTATATTTGAAGGCCTCGGTTATTTTTTAAACACTATAGTTAGAAATAATTAATAAGCAATGTAATAATTCACAAAAGTGTTAATGTTGCTGTATCTAAAATATTACATCAAAAATATTACATCTTAGAATTTATGCCATGTTTTTGTTACTTCAAACCACTGGGTAATCCTAACCATTGATTTGTATTCAATTTTTGTGGATACTCGATAATAACATAATGCTGTCCATGATTAAAAACATTCACAGAAGTAGAAATAAGGAGTCATGTACAGACACATGAGCTACATGGTATACGAGTGCACGCGTACCAAATGAATCTCTAAATTCGATACTCCTAAAAAATGAATTTACAGCACTTTTATTCTATTTTTGAAATCGATTTCTGCACGTAGAATTAGCCTTTTCTCAATTATATTACTCACTGAGGAGACCACTTTATATAACGTTATACGTTTCGTACTTATTATTACGAAAAAACACACTCAATTCGAAACACAAATTTCGGAAAAATATTCATTTATACAATTATTATATAACAGTACTATTTAAAAATAGAAAAATAACAAAAATTTAGTTGATAACTGTGTTTCTATAACATATCTCCGTCCGAAACATAGACTATTCAGTTTACATTCAGCCAGTAAACAATTTCTTATACGGAGGTTAAAGAATATCGTCGAAAATAATGATAATTTATAAATTAGTTGTGCTGTGTAATATTTGATTTTCTTTTAGCTTCAACTGAACTACTAAGCTAGAGCTAGAACTATTTGGTAACTGAAGTGTCATATCTTGTCCACGAAAGTCACAAAATAAATGTCAGACGAATAGGCTAAACGCCGATTTCATTTAATCTGTTTTATTCTCATTATTATTCGGTCGACAGAACGGTTAAGATGAAGTTGTTTTACAGTAGAAAGTTCCTATGACATAAAGTCGTTAAGAAGATAGTCCTATATTCTCGATTCCTTTCGATAAAAAGAAAAGAACGAAACAATTTGCAAAACTTTATGGAAGTTCGAAAGTTTTTCGCTTTTCCGACAAATTTGAATTTCTTCAGAAGTGCCGATTCTTTATTAACCTCTTGTTCTTACGACTTGTGACCTTGCAATATAAACTTAACATTTTGAAGTATTTGTAATATATTTTAAATTTAGATACAGTTATGAAATTGTGATAAAAATAGGTTAAACTGAAGCTTTGTGTAATAGTAGTGGAAATGTAAGCATAACATGAGATGTGACTATCGTGACCACCACGCGGTGGAATAATATTTTATCGAATCTCAACTTACGTACATTCAGTCACGAAAATCTACACTTACAAAAAAGACACCTTCTAAATGTTAAATACACAAAAAAATATAAGCGTTTTGATCATTTCATGAACATTAAAACATTCATTAATTAAAACTAGATATATTTTGAAAATATGGCGTTGTTTCTTACATTTGTTCACAAAAACTTACTTTAAATCCATAGTGCATCATCTATAATGCACAAGTATAATTATAATCATAGTCATTCTATAGTTACATATATTCTATGAGCACTAATGAACAAAAGTTTTTTATGCACATTTTAAACGAAAACATAGAGACATTAAATTACAATATTTATTGATTATTTTGTTAGATACTTTTCAGAATTATAGTACGTAAGTATTATGAAATATTTATAGATTAAATATAATCTACATTGCAACTACTTTTAAGCTTGATTTAAATTATATATATTTTGTACTTTTGTACTATTCGCAAATATTTATAATTCGTGTTGTTCTGACATAAACTTCAATTTAAGTTTTAAATTCAATAAGTAGAATAAGAACTTCATACGAAAGAGGTCACATTAATAATGAAGTATTTTCGTTTGAAGGAGATATTGGGCCATGTTTATTTACGAATGAACAAATATTGCTAAAATAATTGCTGCTCTGAAAGAATTTCCCCGCTTTGATCCGTGAATTTTTGTGAGAACCAAGCGTGAACGTAATATTTGTTTTTATACACTCGATTGCTTTTATCGGGTAGTTTCAACGAGCTTTGAGTTTGAGAGTTTTAATAATTCACAATCAGTTGTCGCTACTGGGTGTTCAATAACATAAAGTTTGTACAGGCATTCGGACTATATAATAAATAATGTTAACTACTGTTCACGAATAGATTGAAATGTCTATTCTATTAATAAATTCATAAAAGCAGTAGTCATTTCATCACATACTTTTACATTTCTTATCGAAAACTTTTTGGTAAATAATTTTTATATTTCATCTAAGCAGAGATGTAACATTTTCGAATCACAAACCAAATGCTAATTATGTGGGTGTAATATTTTCCTTTTACGAATATTTCTTCACATAGTAACAATCATTTTTATTTTATTGCGTCTACCAATGAATATTCCAGTACTTCTTTAAATAATAAATAATCATTATATAAATGCAATGCACTATCCTTTGTTTTTATTCGATAAGAATTATCTAGGATGTTGAAGAAAAACGAGTAATGTTATCGAGAACGCCTTGATTTTCAATCCTTTAGATAAAATATTACATTTTGAAATTAATAGTAGATTACTCATTAGTAGAGTGCTTGCAAAACAAAGCAAAATCAAAATTGTAGTAAAATTTAATAACATTTATATATTGTTATAGACCTATTAAAACCCATAGTACATGAAAAACAAATTGTATTTAATTTTATTCTTCACACATCAGTTCACAAAATATTAAATTTGCATGAACATCCACAGTCTGCTCATTAGCCTATATCTAATAACGATATAAGAATCAAATATATTTAGTTGCAAAAACGGGAGTTTTCAAAGTAAAATTTCAAAACGTATTAATGATCATAATACATTTCGCAATATCACTGAATTATTCGCAATAGTCCTGAAATATTCTCCCGTTCTTAAATTCTTCTTTACGTGTCGTCCATTTTCGGATATTTTAAACTCAGTAAAGGTGCGCAGCGATTACTTACATACGTATCCTCAAAACGTTGGAATTTTTTACGACTTAACGCGGGACAAAATTTTCCGGAAATGTCGCTGGCGCAAAAAAAAATTGCACGCCGGTCAAATGTAACCGCGTCAGTCTTCCTAGCGCTAAACGTATCCTTTTTTTTTGTTAATTTATGTGCGCGTCGCGACACAATGTTGCCACCTCTGGCGCGTTGCCACGCGAATTTCGCAGGCTATATATTATCACTCGGGGCCATTCATTGCTCTAATTACACAGATGCGCGCCTTTTTTTGCCTTTCGACGCGCGTTCACCGTTGCGATCTTTTTCTGGTTGCTTTCGACGTGTAGATTACTTCTGCTGCTTAGTGAAGATAATTTATGGTAAAAATTAAGTAATCTTGTAGGAATTATATCAAATGATAAATTTCGATCAGAATCACCCACAAATACAGTGGGAGAAAGAAATATTCGTACACCAGTGAATCTTATTACCAAGTAAAAATGCTATTGTCACTGTAATACTACGTTAAGAATTGCTTACTTTTGATTATATCAGAAAAAGGTAGCTTTTTGTTGAGGGATCAGACTAACTCAGTATTCTCGCGAATTATTAGTGCAAACCTCAATCAAGTGAACTTTTATGCAACTTTGTGTATTTATTAAGGCACTATTAAAGTATTAATTAGCATTCGTTTTATTAATGAAACGTATAGTTTTCCACGTGGTACATCCTCAAACTGAAGTTTGCACAAAGACCACTGCTATTGACGTATTTGACGACGGTCATTCTGATCATCTGAAATAAAAGGAACAAATACGTCGATAAATTGTATGCTTGCAGTTGAAGGATGAGCCTAGCTTTAATATTCTAGAATGATACTTGCAAGGATAGTAGCAATTTGAAAATCAGGTATCAAAATCTCGATTCCGTTGGTGCTTCGTACTAACAAAAAAAATATAATTTGTTATGTTTGTCTCAGGGTTCATCCTCCAATAACATGTCTGCTATAAGAAGATAAGGCATCAGGTCATCCGGTTATCTTTTTTTTGTTATCTTGCATACTAGGTTGGAAAACATGGTTTCGAGAAAGACGCGTTGGACCTAACAAACATTTTAAGGTTATATTTCTAAGACTATATAAGGTACTGAAAAATGGGGAAAAAAATGTTCGTATTCTTCACCGTTACAGTGGTCTGCTTCGTTAAGGTACCCCTACCGCTTACTGGAAATAATTCTTAACCTGATATTATGTACTTTGGCGGTGATCTGTTGACTGAAGAATGTAAGAGGAGGTAAGGGGGAGGGAGCGTTTCGTCCTGGGCCTGCTAGTGGACTCGTCAGTAAGGCTTTCTAGCAGACCCTGCATTAGACGCGGGGATATACGATGGTCGGTTAAGGACGTATACATATGTATATGTATACGAACGAGGAAGGCTTGAGGTAGTTGCGGGAAAGGTGTCAACTAGGTAGACCTCTGATGGCGAATGTAGGAAGGAAGGTAGTGCCGCCACAGTACTAAGAAAACAATACCGTCAATCGGTGTATGAATACTTTTTTCTGACACTGTATATTGTAATCGTTTACAGTAGATTTTTGTATTCGTACGCAATTACTTGAATAGGATGAACAGATAATAAATGATCGTGGGAAATTTTATTTGTTCTCTGTTTATATATGAAACTGTTTATATTTCAAAATTTATCTGTTATTTGTTTTACATATGGAACGGTTTTTATTTAATTCAAATAGAAACTGAAAAATCCTGCTGTTCGTTTCAGTTACGCTTCGCGTTTATATCACCTCGGATAAAATTATTTCAGATTTTTAGATAGTGTTCTTAAGAAATGGGAAATACAAAAAAAGAGTAGACGAAAAATTTAAATACGTTGAATACTAAAAACAAATGTTTACAAACATGATACCTACTGAATTATAATTTTCATTTAGGTTCATACAGACTCGAGGAGAACATGATGGTTAAATTACTCAACAATGTTATAAATACACTCCGCGACAAAACTATAAGACAATGTATATTTTGGGCAAGAAAAAGTTAATGAAAAAACATTTTTTTCTATTTATTAGTAATGTGTTGTGCCACCTTTATTTTTTATAGTTTCAATTAATCGCCATGGTATCGATTTATATAAATTTTTTATTTGATCTTGACTTAATTTGCCCATTGTTCTTCAATACTTGTTTTCAACTCTTCCACCGACAAAAACTGTTTCCCAATTCCATTTACCGCACGTGCTAAAATGCCCCAAATGTTTTCTATTATATTTAAATCTAGAGATCTCGCAGGCCATGGTAAAATTTGTATATTACGGTCTTCAAAATATTTTTTTACACGTTTCGCTGTATGCACAGCGGCATTATCATGTTGAAAAATATAATTTTCACTTGCAATAGTGCTGGCATGTCGCGTTAATTGTTCTTCTAATATTTCTATATATTTAATTGCATTCATGCTGGTGTTAATAAATTTTATATCGGTTCTCCAGTAGTACCCTATTGCGGCCCAAACCATGATGCCGCCTCCGTCCATTTGCCTCCTTGACAAATGCAATTCTTCCTTCCGCAAATCATGAAAATAATATGAAAAACCATCCGGTCCATCTAAGTTAAAACGTTTTTCATCTGAAAAGATAACTTGTCTCCACTTGTTTATCCACTGCAGATGTCTTTCCGCAAAATCTTCCATGGCTGCTTTGTGTCTATTCGTAAGTGGCGGTTTTTTCTGCGATTTTCGTCTTTTTGAATTCTTGGCTCGTTTAATTATCCGTTGCACATTACGAATATTGGTGTGAACGCCAGCTTCCGCTGCAATTTGCCGTGCTGTCAAGCTAGAATTCGACGCTACCTTCAGAATGGCTCGTCGTTGTCGCTTTTGGACGTCCACCAGGATGTTTTTTTCCATAATTCTCTATACTTTTTAAATAATTGAGCACGGCACATCTACTTCGCCCAATCACTCTTGAAATTTCTGAAATAGAAGTATTCTTTTCTTTTAAATGTACGATCATTCTTATTTCATTGTCTGTCAGCTTTTTCCCACGCGACATTGTAGTTATATTATGTAAGAACAAAATTACAAATGTTTAATTTTAAGACATATTACTTTTAACACTGACCGCGTTTAGAGCATAAGATCGACTGACGAAAAGCTACTGTCTTATAGTTTTATCGCAAAGAGAATAGCATGTTTGAAATACGTTTCCTAAGTTCTTGGAATTGTAGCCTTCGATATTTCGTAGAACTGTAGAACATGCTTCTATATGTATAATGTAAACAATAACACTATGAACGAAGGAAGACAAAACTCAAGATTTACATAAAATTTTCATCGAATTTCGCAAATGCCTTATAGTTTTGTCGCGGAGTGTACGTAACAAAATTGTATGGACATAACAACGTGAAAAACACACGGAACTCTCAAATCGCTATTTAGTCAATAACCTATGGGTTGTTTAGCAATATTTCTAATATTCATTTCAACGCACCCTTCAATTGTTTATTCATACACTCGTATTGTTCTATATTGGACTGATTGATTTTTAATATACATATGTAGGTCTACCTAAGTAGAAATACCTCATAAAATTATAAATAAATATTCTTGCGTTTTTTAGTAAAGATTATTCAAGTCATCTTTAAACTATTTACACCCCGATTTATAAATCTCCGGATATTCATGTTACTAACTGTAGAGAAAGACGGAATTAATATTAAGAAATTACTTAAAATTATGAGATAAATAAGTTCTTAGTGATATTACATATTGTGCAGAAAATATAAATTATTTTCAAGATTGTAAACAATCGTATAGTCAAGGGCAAAAGAGTAACAATGATACCTTCATAATACAATGGATTCTCCGAATAATTGTTATTTATTTTCGTACGTTCCATTCACATCGCGAGATGGCAATCATTGTGGGAAATATTGGTATCAGAAACGAAAACTCACTGATAAATTGAAAAAGCAATCTATATTCTAATTAAAAAAAGGTCAATACTCGTGAAAATAGCTCGAAATCAATAATAAATTGAATCTCCCTTCAACGTTTTAGAGAAGTTGTCCCGCCACAAAATTTTGTATCTTTTATAATCATTCATGATTTCATAACACAGTTTGCAGTATTTTGGAAAATAACCATTTACGAGCTTATCAAATTGTAATTAATTATTCTTCATGCACAAGTTTATTCAGAATGCATTAGTGAATATAACAGATTTCAGAATGTCCACATAAATATACCGTTTTCTACTACATACGAATAACCAACTTGTCATGGATATAATTAAGTGAAGAATTAATTTAAGTGAAAATTTCTGTGATAGAAAGCAAATTTCAGAAGTATTCTCTTTCCTAAGAATCCCAATGTTTCATAATAAAATTTAACTCTTCATAGTACAATCATTCTCCAGTATCGTCGCTAGTAACTAAATATGTATAAGTAGTTGATTCGACGTCAAAGTCTTAAATAAAGAAAAAGATGCAATATATAATATCGTTATAAATTCATGTTAGAGATTTTTATTACCATACCATTGTTTTGCTTTTCGATTGTGGTAGTGTTTAAAACAATAAAATATGATCAGTTTGATCAAAGGAGAACCTGGTGTAAATGGATTTAACATGAATGAATTTTTGGCTATTTCTTGTGAAGAAATTATTAAACGAATCTCTTTGAAACTTTGAGAATACTTTATTATACAATTAAACTTAATATAAAAAATTTTATTTTCACGATAAATCGCTAAATATTGTATTATAGTATGAGGACTTATGTAGAGCCCGTAAGCAAAAAAGTTGTTCCACGTTGGGGTATGTAACTAAAAGCACATTCAAGTAACTGACCTAGCCTTGCATGTACATATTATTTAACAACTTCTTCACAGCATGGACCTACATTTATAATTTTATTGTTTCAACAAATCATATTTTTCAGTATTTCTTACTTGAAAAGTTGCATTTTTTAAAAAAATATCGTCATTTTGTATTTTTTAGCTTCAAAATAAGTTCCTGCTGTGAAAAAGACGTTAAAGAATACATACAAGGCTGGGTCAATTGTTTGAATATTCTTTTAATTACACACCCTGGCGTGGAACACCTTTTTTGCTTACGGGCTGCACATAAGTCCTTATAACTATAATATTTATGGAGTTTTCGTGAAAATAAAAACTTTTGTAATGAGTTTTATTGTACAATAAGGTATTCCCAAAGTTTCAAAGAGATTGGTGTTTGATACATTCTTCACAATGAATTACCAAAAATTCGTTCATTTTTAGCTGTTTACACCAGGCTCCCTCTTTAAGCTTTTTTTGATATCATCTGTATCTTCAGTTGCCATTCACTAAACAGATTCTTTTAAATATGTGTTGAGGATATTGATAACATTGATTGATTCCGTACCTGTTGCTCTGTTGACTAATTTATCTGCGTTCTTATTCTCTAAATCCTTATTCAAGCCCAGATAGCACATGACGCCCAATGACGCCTTGAAGATAGCTTAAAGGCGCCTTAGACGTAAAATAGCCGTAAAATGGGCGTCTTTAAGGCGTCATGTGCTACTTGCGAGGTATCTCATGTCGGATAGTACAAACGGGCAGCAGGTGATTCTATATGAAAAAATAAGTCAAAGAAAAGAATAATTTTATTTGTAGGGTTTCGTTTTCGAGAAAATTAGGTATGAACGAACATTCATATAAATCGCGTGAATTCATGCTAGCAATAATTAGAAACGACGTGCAATGAACAGACAAATTTTCAAGTTCGATTATCTCGAAAACGGAGCATCACCTGGACGAATGTTATTCTTTTTTTCGACATGTTTCTTCATACAGAATCACCTCCAGCCTGACCTGAGACACTCTATATGTGCCGGTATCCAGTAAAATTTGCCTTTAGTGTCGTTAGAAGTTTGTTTTCCGAAAATTCAAAAACTACTCTTCTCATTTCAAAAATACAAGGATTAATTTTTACTTTTATATTAGCACGTTTCAAGAAAAGTAGGGCACTTAGGGAATCAGTGAGAATTAAGAACGTTGTGATTGGGCTGATTTATGCAAACTATTATTATGACACGAAGTCACGCGAATTTTCCTCTGTGTTCATTTTCGGGCGGGCACGTCGCATCGTCCGTTCGATAAACATTGTTCCACATTAAATTCGCTTGTAGCTACATACACGTATAACCGCGTGGCCTGTGCTTCCACACGGGTGAATCTCGACCGGTGACGTCACAGATTGGAGAACCGACCTAGAATTCGACCGAGTCGCGTAGTACCGTATATTCCGGTGTTCGTCAATTGGACTACACCGATGGCAGATGAGTTCCACGGGATAGTACGTGACACGTGCATGGTGATTCCAGATTCTCCCTTGGTTTAATCAAACATGTCACATCACTGCCTTTTCCGAACGGTTCGATAGCCAGTCGAGCAGCTGTCGCCTCGCTAGTCTGATAAGGAAAGGTTTTTCGCTGTTACACTGGAAAATGGAAAATCTTGTGCACGTTTTATAGTCCACCTAGCACTTACTAAAAGTGAAAAACTGTTAGAGCCCGTCTTCTTTATTTAATCAAGATACAGGGCATCAAAGTTGGTACAATAGGTGACACTGTGTCAAATTCTGAATAGAATAAAAATGACTGCTTTTATTTGATTTTTGTTATTCCAGTACCCTACAAAAATTAATTTCATCTGGTGAAAAAACTGTATTTTGTGAATATCACGATCACGATGATTCAATATACATATATAGTCTGTTACAGTGAAAGTGTTAATTCAGTTAATGTATACATTTCTTAGTCAAAGTATGCACTTACTAATCTGGTTAGCAAATGTACTCACAAGGAACGAAATTTATATTTTTACTAGTGAATGCATAAATTTATATTTCTGTTTTGGTAAACGCCACTACAAACAAACATGAACACAGTTGCTAGCATTTGTTCATATGAATCATATAACATAAATTTTGGCTTTAGGGATGCGTCTTTACAGTTTACATAGATAGTTAATATCACGCGTAAAAATCATTCAGGTTATATATTATTTAAATGAATAAAAACAATATGAAGGAAACTTTTCTGTTAATCTATCTAACTGAAGTATTTACTTAACATTATAATTGTTTCTTTCTAAGTGTATTAAATGAAAATATAACCTAACCAAACCTATGTTTTTATATTTCTTAAATAAAAAAAAAACATTTTCTTAAAGAAACATGCCTAATTATCAAGTAAAGTGTTAAGTTTTCAGTTTTCATTTTTGTTCATTAAATATACCTATATTTAAAATATTATACTTTCGACATTATACTTTTATTAATGTGCTCTTATCTTACTAATATATTTACTAGAAATAGTTTACATTCTTATATTCGGTTCACACTTCTGCTAGAATCGTAGGTGGATGCATACACTCAATAGTAAGTGTATGCATTTACTAAACTTCACACTTTTACTGTGACATATACACTGAATTGTACATGGTATGTTCTTATGGTCCAATATACAGGGTGGACCACGAAACGTGATCAGCATAGATTATACTAAATATTCTGTCAATTCCTTTTTTCCAGAGTTTTCAAAGTTACCTTCTGTTTTTTATAGGTAAATTCGGTTAGGCATCATAGCGAATAATTTTTTTCTTGTAAACCAAAGAATCGTTAAGAAAATATTAGTTACCTTAATTAAAACGATGTTCAAAATGGCGTCCACCAGCCGTAATACACTCGTGTAAACGGTTAAGAAACGACTGCTTACTTCTATTTATGACGAAGAAAAAATATTTGTTATGATGTTTACCAAATTCCTCTCGGTATCCGCTAAAAGACGGGCGTAAAAAAGTTATGTTTATCTATAAAAGCTGAAAGTAACCTTGAAAACTCTGGAAAAAGAGGGTTAACAAAGAATTGGGTACAATCATCTTAAAGCTCTCCTTCAATCATGTTATATTAGCTAAAAAATTTCGATTGAACAGTTAGTAGTAGAATAATCTAAGCTGATCACGTTCCGTGGTCCAGCCTGTATACATATAAAGAACAGGGTTAAGTTCGAAAAACTAACAACGCTATACTGTTCTACGCGGTACTTTAATTCCGATGGATTTTATTATTTCCGCGGTACTTTGATCCCCATGGACTTTCATTGTTATCTGAGTTAATTTTATATTATTTTTTGTGATAACCATGTGTTTATTGTAGCTAATAAAACTATTACTGTGTCACTAGTGATCTCAATTCTGCCAAATTTTGACATTTGTTGGAGCAAATTTTGCATTCTATTCTTGAATTACATAAGAGTCTAGCATTTGTGGACTTGGAAATTATATTAAGGATTTTATTATAAATAAATAAACCAAACGCGTCCAAAATTATATTTGCATTTATGGCAGCAGAATTACACATATCTACTTAGTGGTATTTAATTTTTCTGCAAAGAAACATTTTAACCGATTTTGTAAAATCTATATTTACTTATCGGAATTCGTAATAAGACACAGAAAAATTTGCAGCTATGTACTTGTAACAGTTACCGAATGGCATAAACAAAATATTTATTGGGGTTCCTGAGTGACCTCACCTTACTACATATGCCAAGGGTTAAACGTGTTAGAGCGAAACCGCGTTGTAGGAATACCGTATTATTAGGGCGTTTCCCCAATTCTCTAACTGCGTTAGAGCGAAATCGTGTTACAGGGATGACGTATTATACGAGGGTTGCCAATAAAGGGAAGAAATGAAAGAAGACAAAGTTTTACTGTTTCATTACCTAACCAACACAATAGCGTGTATCAATTTCTTTATTTACATTATTTGTCAAAACACGAAAGTGACCTTCAATATTTTTATATGGAGAGCTATACTTTTTTATGTGAAATGAAAGCGATTGTCAGCACGAATTGAACCATATGAGACACAGTGACCTTCAAAGACGTACAAGCTCAGGACTGTTTGTATTCTGATATATGGAAGTTACATTGAACATCAATGAGAAATATTAGTAAATAAAATGTTACGATATACTTAAATTATATCACTGGGGTAAATGTCCTAATTATTGACTACCAGTGTCCTTAATACTGTGACTTTATTTATTGTACTTAATAAAACCATAATATATAATGAATTGTGTACAAAAAATGTTATTATTAAATTAATACTCTGATTTGCATAAAACCAACGAAATACATGTACCTGGTATTTACAAATTAATGTTGAATAATGAAAGTGCAATTTGAACGTCAAAAACGCGACTACGTATGTAGGGAGTGACGACGAAATTATACTAAAGAACCGTAATTTTACTATTCAATTTATATTTATTGTAGGCAACGGATTGTTAAAATATATAAGAATTACTTTAATTTTTGTGGTAGAGTGTGTTTACCTATCAGCCACCAAGAAAATACAGGCGTAATACCCAACAATACTTATATCACAGTGAGGAATACAATCTCTATATGGACAAAGACAACCATCAAAGCCGTTCGACTAGTATACCGATTTTAAATCTGCCGTATGTAGCTCGAAATGGCGTTAAAACTTTCACAAATTCTTGACCAGAATTTACCTGCTGGCTCCTCCGTGGGAAAAGGATACCTCCGCTGGTAGAACCAACCAGAATAAAAAGAAAAGAAGGATAAAGACCATAGTTGGAAACAACAAAGTCAAACAAGAGCCATCGACGAGTACTACACCAACATCAAACAGATTTACAATATTAAATTCATATATAGACATCGATATGTCTGACATACAATGACAACTTAAAGAACCGCCACCACCACCAATTTATCTTGATGACGTCATTGACATTCAAACACTGACAAGATATCTAAAAAAGACCATTAACAAAGAAGACTACAAATTAAGAATATATAACGACCAAGTAAAAATCTTGCCAGTAGATTCTAATGCCTACAAAAAAATAACAAACTTTAAAGTCATAGAACGCTAAATGTCATACTTTCCAATTAAAACAAGAAAGCTGTTTCGCGTCGTCCTACGGAACGTCCATCACTCAACGGATATCGACAAGTTAAAGGAAGAATTTGGAAAACTCGGACATGAGGTAATTAATATTAACAATATCAAACATAAAATCACGCGTAATCCTCTTTCACTATTCTATATCGATCTAAAACAAAAACCTAACAACGAATAAATAACCCAATAGTCAACATTGAACCACCCCACAAAAAAAAGGGAAATAGTACAGTGTAAAAGGTGTCAAAGATATGGACACACACAAAAATATTGTAACCATCACTTTCGTTGTGTGAAATATGCTGGTCTGCATCCAACAATGGAATGTACAAAATCGTTAGAAACCCCACCAAAATGTGTACTGTGCGAAGGTACCATCCCGCGAACTACAAAGGGTGTCCAATACACAAGGAACTACATAAGAAAATGTTCCCAAGACTCAGACCCAAAGAAAATTTGAATACTCAAACAAATCATCAAAGTAATACAATAAGTAGTAATGAACGATACACTGTTCCCTCTTCCTCCTATGCACAGGTAGTACAAGAAAGTCAACCTAAAGGAAATATTTGCCTGATCCTCAATCCAATACCAACGGAAATCATACTAATAACCCTCACATTGTTGAAAATTTCTGTAGATTGGAGAAACTTATTGAAAGGTAAACTGAACAAATAAACAACCTGTTATCATTATTAACGATAATCATCAATAAACTAACATTTAACTCAAATCAATGAAACCCATACGTATTGCACTTTGGAACGCTAACGGGTTAGTACAACATAAAACCGAATTAGAATCTTTCTTAAAAAGTCAAAATAAACAAGCAATGCTGGTATCTGAAACGCATTTTACTGACAAAACCTTCTTTAAAATTCATAGATATAAAGTTTACTATACGTTACACCCCAGTGGTAGAGAACGTGGCGACACCGCGATTATAGTAAAATCAAACTTAAAACACTATGAACTTCCTCCATTTAAGCAAGATTACCTCCAAGCAACAAATATTATGATCCATGATTGGCACAGTCCATTAACTTCAACTGCGATATATTGCCCGCCTAGGCACAATATCCCTAAGGAAGATTTTGATTTCTTCTTTGAAAGCCTGGGCTGCAAATTCATAGCAGGAGGCGACTTAAATGCAAAATACACCCAATGGGGTAGTAGAATTATCGCACCAAGGGGGAGAATCCTTCTAAAAATGGTTTATTAAATGGCGCATTAACGTAAACGATAATAAGTCTGCGCATGTCTCATTCCCTCTACGCAAACGCATAAGTCCCACAGTGACTATAAATGGCTCCGAAATACCAACCAAAGACTCAGTTAAATATTTAGATATGGTGCTGGACAGAAGACTGACGTTGAAGCAGCATATCAAAACCAAGTCCGTCTATTTGAAAGAAAGAGTAAAAAAATTTTATTGGCTCATCGGCAGGAAATCAAATTTAAGCTTGGAATGCAAATTCATGCTATATAAAGTCATCCTGAAGCCCATATGGACCTATGAGATTCAGCTATGACAGCAATTCTAATATCGAGATCCTCTAACGATTTCAGTCCAAGACTTTACGACTTATCTGCAACGCCCCTTGGTACATAACAAACGAAAGAATTCATCAGGATTTGAAGATACCAACAGTGAAAGAAGAAATCCAAAAATTTAGCAGTCGTTATAACTCGTGTCTAACAAATCACCGTAATCCCCTAGTCACTAATTTGCTCGACAACTCAGAACTCCGTCGTAGATTAAAAAGATTCTACCCGCTTGACCTACCAAATCGATTCAAATAAGTAGTCGGACATACTAATATTAATACAACTGTTTATATTCAAACATCCGTACACATGTTCAATGTAAGTAACCTCCTTGGAGGTTGCATCCCATGCCACCGCACCACGTTAACATAATTTACTCATAATTCTCTGTGAGAATTGATTGTAAATAACTCAATATATTAAAGAAAAAAAAAATTTTGTGGTGATAGTTATAGAGACATTGAGTATTGAAATTAATTAATTATTAACTAATTCTTCATATTTAATGTACAAAACTATATTTTTTAATGAAAGAGATGTTTCATGATATTATATTCCAAACTGAGACGATTTTTAAGTTAAAAACTAGTAAAATGATTAAACGAAGTTAAGCTACCATCTTAATGTGGCAGTAATTAGAACATCGTACCTAATTCCTGACTTTGTACGACTTTGAAGGTCGTTCGACTTCGTATATGGCTGACGTTTGCTCTAATGGTCCGTACGATTTTTTAGCCATTTCCAATGATATGCACGAATAAAGATATTAACAAAAATTGATTTAACATCACTAGGCAGTAATGAACATTGCGAAAATCTTAGGTTATCCCATACGTATATACGGCGTTTTTGGCGCGTATGTTAATGAGCATAGTCCAATTTCTTGCGTAATTAATTGGATAATATATTGTCAACTTCGGTGCCAGTTCTTCAGCAGTTAGTGAGGAATCTTGTTTAGTAATTACCAGTAAAGTATCTTTATTTAGTTCTACAAACGTGAAAGTTTGTAAAGTTGTGGAACTATCTAGTTCTACAAAGGCGAACAGTTTAGTTCACCTCTGACACCAGCTCGAAATTATTTGACCCGTCGTTAACCCTTTAACGCCCATACCCTTAAATCGTTATTTCAAAATTGTGAGACTGATATACATATATGTTGTATCTGGTTACTTTGAAGTCGAAAATATCGATATTAAACAGATCTTTAATTATTAATTTTTTTCTTTTTTTATTTATTTTTGGAGAGAAATACTTGAATTTCTCAACTAAAAACGTAAAGATCTACTTCACATTAGTGACACTAGAAATCCTTGCTGACAAAAGTTAGGTATTAACCGGCGGCAGAATTTGAAGCAGTTTTAAAGGGGGATGGAGCGTTAAAGGGACGTTAAAGCGTTAACATTGATTTATTTTAATAATCTCACCATAGACCAGAAATATATTTCTGCTGGTGTAATTGTATTAGAGTAGAACGCCGATTATCGGAATCTAGAACGAGTCACTAATGTTTTCTGAAAGATTAGTTTATAAAAAAGCACAGAAAATATTATTATTCAATGTTTAATTAAATCATTGAAGGTTTTAATTCTCAGCTCTTCACTCACTGTATTTGAAATACATAAATATAAACCAAAACATAAAATTTCAGACGATTTGCTTGATGTATTCTCGTTGCAATGACAAAGCTAAATAAATGGTCGTTATTTTCTCCATACTTTTACCAACTCTATTTACTGTTCAGTAAAATATGATCCAGTTATATTGACTGCCTTAGCAGCTCTAGTATTCAATAGTGGATTGAATCATAGATAACCGCTGCCACAGAATGCAATAATCAAAAGCTACTTACTTATAATTATAAAGCAAATTCAATCCTACATTTAATAGTAATAAAAAATGAGTAACTAATTAATGTTAGTTCTACAGTGCCTAAAGCGGATATAAATTTCAAGAAAGGGAAATTGCAATTACTTACAACTCATAATGAATTCAATAATAATATGGACCGTTTATTTTGAAAGTGGTGCAAGTCCATTTTCCAATTCCATTTCATTTTATTTTAGTTTACACTAAATTAAACATGAATTACGTCATAATATAATGAAATTTATTGGAGATGTAACGTACCAGTATTTTTAAATTTTGTTCATTGACTTCCGACTATTCAGACCTTTCATTTTTATTTGTTTACTGTTTAAACAACGAACTGCACTGACAATCAATTGGACAAAAGCTCGAATCGAAGTTAAGCTGACAATTTAAGCTGACAAGACTTTTTAGCTGCATTCCTCCTAAACCGGAAGAATAAATAAATCATAACTGGAATCGTAACCACAAACGGAAGCGAAACAAATACCGGAACCGGTACCGAGATGAAACATTCAGGGCAGCCACCACATTTCACGTGAAAAACATTTCCTTTGCCTTCAAGTTATTCATATTGTGTTATACACCTACTGAAATGTACCATTTACTATTACAAAGAATTTTTGGTTCCATTTCTTTCAAATTCACATTTATTATGACTTTGTTTTTGAAACTGTTTTCCTTATTCTTTATCCTTATACAGTATTTTTAAACTGTAAATTCGTTTGGTTGCGTTATTCATTTTTCATTAATACGTGGATTACCGATTAGATTGCGCAATAAAAATATGAATCTTAAAATAGTTTTTAATTTCTTTAGAAAGTTTAATGTCATAGATACTTTTAATAAATTGTGCGGAGTGAAACCCGAATTGCAACTACACGAAATTGTTTTTCTCACATGGATTGAAATAATTTAGATTCGTAACATCATTATGTCCTAAACTTAATGTACAAGTACACATTCTGAAAATAATAATAAAATAAGAATTCTAAAGCAAAAATTAAAATATGTTACAATTTATCATCATAATTTTTAAGGAGAAAAGTTGAATTAATTCTTTAATTTTAAATAGTTCTGACAATTCTGTTTTATTCTGCTTAATGCACTTTAATGCAAACTCATTTTGTTCATAACATTAATGGATATTGTACTGTGTGATAAACAAGAGAACGTAGCAGAATATGTTCAGTATAATGATACACTAACGACGCAAACAGGTACATCTATAGATATAATAAGCGACATGTAATGTCGGAAAAATGTTGCGAGTTAACCATTGGAAAATAATGTAAAAGTAAATGAATATGTATACATATATCTTTTTCTACCTAAAAAGAGTTGTCCAGATTAACGGATGAAAAGTACTGTTAAAGAAAGAAGTATTGCTACACTACTGACGCTTATTACGAATTGACAATATTATTTTCACTATAATATTAGTTTAAGAATGATTTACTTTCAAGTACATCAGAACATATTAGCTTTATACCACAATAAGTCAGTATTTAACCTCTTGTTACATTAACCCCTGACCTTACGATTTTCTTGACGTCTGCAGTCTCCAGAATTACTATTGTGGCACAGATCCTTCGATCTTTGGATTTACAAAACATCCGCTGTAAATGACACGCCGACTGGACAAAAATACTTTCAACAATTCTTCGATATGGACACAACACCCTGGTTTCATCGCTACACCTTAACAAGATCCATGACCGTTTCAATCTGCAGAGCCCGTTCGAATCATTGCAATTTAAATGAGTCCTTACATAAAATTAATCTTGTTAGCAGTCCACTGTGCCATTGCGGTCTCTCCATGCAAAATTTAAACCATGTGATATGGCAGTGCCCCTTATTAGAACGTCATCGAACTACAATACATTAATTAGAAACCTCAAACGATGTGGATAGCAACTACCTTTATCTCTTGATATGTTTCTGGTCAAACCTCGCGTGAAAGAACTACAATTAATTAAAAAATTTCTTCTTATTTATAACATTAACATGTAAAATATGCTGTACTGTACATATTTGACTACTCCTATAATATTTACATCCATGGGCTTGAGTAAAGCCTAGGGTCTTTAATAAATACATACATACATTGTTAGTAATTTCCCAGAATCAAAAGGAATTTTGTACTTATCGTAAATGTGCATTTATACTAAAAATTAAATATTAATAACAGTAAAATATTATTTCACTTGGATTCAAAGAAAACGAATAACATTTATGTTTATTGAATCCATTTTGAAATCGTCACTACGAGTCTGGCTGGATATTATAAGGCAAGGGCTTAAAAACAGTATTGCCAATTGATGGTAAAAGTAAACGGTGTATGGATACTTGTTTCTGCCACTGTATGCAGGGTGGACCACGAAACGTGATCAGCTTAGATTATTCTACTGCTACAGAAAGAAATGTTTACAAACAGGATTGCGAAAGATCAGATCAATAACAGCTAATGCTAACTGCTAAGGCTCGGTGAAGCTACCAAATTTAACACGTAGTACAATTCTTTGAATGATTTTGTGATTTAGTAAAAGAAAAAATATTTGTTATAATATTTGCCGAATTTGTCTTAATGTCCGTTTAAATATGGGCGTAAAAAAAATATAGGTTTATGTATAAAAAACTGAAGGTAACCTTGAAAACTCTGGAAAAAAAGGGTTGACAACAAATTTGGTACAATGGTCTTAAAGCTCTCCTTGAATCAGGTTACATTAACCGACAAAATTTTCGATCGATCAGCTAGTAGTAGGAATAATCTAAGCTGATGACGTTTCGTGGTCCACCGTGTATATTAACACTATGAAAACAGTCAAAAGGACTGGTTCATATACTCTTATAATGATGATAAAAATGTTACAGAATGCATCTTCTTAGATCTTTTACAATTTTTATTGCAATATGCATGTGAAGAAATGAATTAATTTATAAATTTGCATATTTACAAAAGTTTATCATGTTTATCGATCCGATAGAAATAGATATACGTTTACCGTCGGTAGTTTTAGTGTTAAGAAGTCAAAAGTGGAATTCAACTGATGACTTCACGATTCTAGTGAAAGTGGGTACAAAGTCACGTCGACTGGTGGTTCGTAGAGAACGTTGACCGAGACTTAAGTACTCTGAATGCTGCACCCTCTCGAGCCGGAGGTGGTGTAGGTGAGAACCACTAGTAGATTATTTTTTATTGCAGCAGTTTCAATCGTTTTGTTCTAAATTTGGTAAAATGAATTCGTGTATCACAGTGAGTACAAGTGAGTAGGATACCAACAGCTCAAAACGGTTTAAATTTATATGTATAATACCTATATGTTTAGTTAATTATAAGTAATAATAGTCAGTATAAAAACTAACTGTTTCAGAAAAATGTTTAAATGTTTTATATAAATACAAGTACAATAATAGACAATTATTAGAGTAATTATCGTCATAAAATACAGTGTTTCCGAACTGGTGGTACAATTCGAAAGCATAAGATTCTACATGCGAAGATAAATCGAAAATGTGGCATAAAATATTTTCGTACAATGCTACGTTTCCAAAATAATCAATTTTCAAAATGCATCTAACACGTGTATGCATTCGTGCTGATAGTAAGTGGAAATGGAATGTAATGAATAGACACGTTAGCCAAGCTTTATTGAATTGCAAACGTATACAGCAGTCTTTCGCATTCAATTGTTTCGAAAACCAAGCATCATACTAACAAATTTTATCCCACATTTCCGACTCATTTTTGAATGTAGAATGACATCATTTCGGGTTGGACCACCAGTGCAGCAATACCCTGTATACTACATGAAAAATAAATAGAATGAATAATTAATTTAAACAATGTTCATGGAGTTACAGTTTTCAAATGGCTGAAAGAACTTTGAAAATCGGTTCAAACGTCTATCTCAAGTGAAACATGTCAACCATTTCCGTACCATATTTTCCACTTCTATCTATAACTTCAATTCTTTTTCTTGGACATTCGTGTTTTATAACTGCTTGACATGTATAATGTATTTAAAGTATTTCTGATTTTGTAATAGTAATAATAATACCAAATAGAAGAATTTTAAATTATGTATTTCTGGACGTGTTTAATTATGTGGCTCGAGTAGAACGTATAAAACTGCAGAGTTTATGCAAAACCACTTTTGTAGCATTATCTATAAGAATGTGGCCTGAATATTCGTTTATTGTTCTTATTACAGGTTTGGTAATATAAAATATATACACTATTAAAGGTAACAACTTCTTTCATTTCATCAAATTCTAGACATTCTCGTATACTATTTGTAAATACATATTTTATACATTCTAATAATTCTTGAAGCAGGAAATAATGTAGAAATACATAAACATATTGAATGTTACTTAGGTTAAAATACGCGTCAGAATTAGTAAATACAGAATTACAGTGACAAAATACATCGTAGTCCAAGGATTTCATAACCGAATTCTAAGTTGACCACATATTCCAGTTATTCATTAATTCTTACAGAGCTCTCTCGATTATTGTCCCGAACTCGGGTCCGCGCAGGGACTATAATCGTGGACCACGCGAAACGCTTCTGAGCCTCGTGAATATGTTTTTTGCCCGAAGCTCGAGCCTCAACACTCGCCTTTGTACACTAAAAACGAAATTAGACCATAACTGCTTCACGCAGCTGGGATAAGCACCAGAGGTCTCTCTGTAACATCGGCGATAGAATTTGTCATACACCGGGTGACATAATGAAGTATTTCTCAAGATATGAATACTTATGAATTGGCACGTTTGTACTTCACAGTCACTCGATGTATGATGCTACACGAGGCATAATGATGCTCAATTGTTTAAGACGTTGGTAACTAAGGTAACCGAGAGGAATATGCGCAAACAAGACCAAAATTCGTCATTTCGCAGTTATGGTCTTATTTGGTCTTTAGTGTAGTATTCCGAACGTAGAAAAGGATAAGCCAGTAAAAAACAGAGAAAGCTTCTTTTGCCACTCGAGTCGGCTGCGTGGTCCGTCTGCGACACTCTTGCCGACCAATGGTTACATTATAGCCGACCATATAGTCCGATTGTGCGTGTACCGTTTCGGCCAATAATAAAAATACGTGTGAATGGAGGTGATCCAGCTACATTTTATTCGTCGGCAGCTCTCTGGGCAGTCGCTGACGATTGAACGCTTCAACTAATCGTCGTACAATCCCCCGCTCCGTCCGTCGAGTCCATCGAGCGTATACATTGTTGCCCGACACGCGAGACAACGCTAATGCAACAATGAAACATTTTTATTTTTGATTCATTATTAATGAAACTTTTACTAGTATATTGGTGAGGCTTTTCTGATTAAAATAATACCAAATACGACATAATTTGGATCATATTTACTCACGTAGAAAGTATTAACAGTTCATATTAGTTCATTATCGATTCTGATAAATGATAAGTAAATATGACCCAAATTGTGTCGTGTTTGGTATCATTGTAATCAGAAAAATCTCACCAATATGTTCATAAAAGTTTCATTAATAAAGACCCAAAAATAAAAAAGTTTTATCGTTGCATTAGTATTCTAGTGTCTCGCCAACACCCGGGAATGTAACTTTTTTGTGGGCTCTCAATGTTCAGTCGTCGGCTCGTGAACGGGAAGCGTCTTGGCGCGCCGCGGCAACAAAGTATGCGGTTGCCGAGTTCCACGCTTCTCCCCCCCCCCCCAGTGGTGGGGATGACGCCTGGACAATAATCGTATATCAACAAAATTTCTAAATACTTGGCTACGCCGTATTGTTATAAAGAACGGATTTAAAAAAAATAAGTTTTAGATGGCTAAAGTACTTAAGATTCAATGAAGAAGTTTCAAAACTTTGTTTTTCTAAAAATCTTTGTTGCATACACTCTTACATTATTTTTACATGACTATTTGCCGTAGATTGAATTATGAGATTTACTAATAAGTAATTCCCCATTTTCTGGTAAATTCTTATACGTGTTTGGAAAGAACTCAAATACTTACGCTATGTTAATAATATTCGTTGTTTGTTTTCAACATCCTACGCCATGTTGACTGAACAAACGTCGGACAGGTATTCTGAAATAAAATTGCATCTCAACACTATTGCAAACACAATGGATTACTTATTGGTACACCTAATACACCACGAGTTATACTACCTGTATGTTAATTTAAAAAAGAAAATAAAAACCTCCTGCTAACGTTCCCTCATCACTTGGAAATTATCATAATGGAATCCCAAGTCTCTGACTCCAGTTTTCCTTATCGAAAGATTAATGGCCAGATGCAAAGCAGTATTTATTATCTACAACATTATACATTTCTTTTGCTATACTTCCGTATGTATATTTTTTATTACAATAAGTAGTGTTGTATTCTTTGTTAGAGTATTTTGTTGAATAAACTTTATGAATTGCAGATTACATATGAGAATCATTATTTCGGATAGGGTGAACTACGAAACGGCCATAGACATCTTTTAAACTCTCAACTATCCTTCGATGGATTTTATAAGATATTGAAAACCCTAGGAATATAATAAAGAAATATGTAAATATCAACTAATTAAGTCCTGGAATATACAGGGTGTCACGTAACTGATAGTACAACTGGAAAATATACAATAACATTTTTTTATTTGAGACTTCGTTTTCGAAAGAATTAACGTTGAAAATCTGGTGGATACATATGTAACTGAATAGAACTTGGATAACGTGTCTGTCCACTGCATTCCGTTTCTAATTAGTACCATGACAAATACACGCGTTTCAGATTAATTTTCGAAGTTGATTTTCTTGAATACGAACTCTCAAATAAACAAAATTTTAATGTATTTTTTGGACTTACTTTTTCACGTAGGATCACCACGTGTACGATTGTACTACATAGTTCTTAAAGTAAACGAAATGTATATGAGTATCGGATATACGTAAGAAATATTTGAATGAATTATTTTACAAATTAAACAATTGAATTTGACGAACATAATGTATGCAGTTAGATTGAATAGTGGAAATAGGTTGTCAAATTTAATGCTAAACGATGATTAAACAAGAATGGTAATAACAATATTTTAATAGTAGCAACTAATAGTTAAAGTTTAATAGTTAAACCTTGCAGGTTCGTAAGGTACTTTAAAAGAAATATCAGGCAACTTTCCTTTGTACAATTTTTTCAATCTTCAAGGTTAAAGCACTCTTTGATAGTTAATGTGTGAACAAAGAAATTGTTCCAATCAAAATTTAATGAGTGTATATGGTCCATAAAACTGTGCAATAAAGCCCAAAAAGTCATTAAATTTTTATTCGAAGAACTTTTTTATATCTACTATTGTTTTCAAGATGTACAAACTAATAGAAGAACACACATTATTAACCTTTGAAGGGTGTTTTCACTCTAACGGAACCAGAAAATATGATGCAAAAAAAACTACACGAAATATATATTGAGATACCTTCCCTACAAACTGGTAATATTTAAAAAAATCGGAATTTTTGTATTACCGAAATTTCCTTGTAAGTATAACAATGATTGAGAATGTTCAATAATAGCTTTATATTAGCCATCGCAAATTTCCAACTTCCAATACTAATATCTGAAATTTTGAAAAACTTTGAAAAAGTAAGATTCAACTTTATAAAAACTTTGATTTCATTACATTTCTGAAGTTAATAAACGCTATAAATGCATAAACATAGTTCAGTAATTATAGTACATGTTAATTAGTACCCCTGACTCTTTTTTTCATTGATTATATGTTTAAAGGAAGGCAAAACTCCTTATGTAATAGCAATCGTTTTGGACTACTCTTGTTCCGCTGTTTTATACGTCGAGGTAAAAAGTTTCAGGAAATTATCGGAGCATTTTACTGGTCATTGGTAGTCAATAACCCAGTAAACCGTAATTAGTTGAAAGCGGCCAGTGTACTCTGCGTAGGGGTGATAATTAAACCGGGTCAAGAGCCGCGGCAATCCTGAATTGTGAATTTCCCCGTAATCTGATAATTGTAGATTACAGTAATAAGATAGATAAGCATTTAAATGGGACACAGCATTAATGCATAGGTTACTTGCGTTGGTTTAGCTCGCATAATATCAAACTTCGGGCTTCAAAACGCGGTGAATATTTTAAGAAAGCCCATTTTACCTTCAAAGATTCAGACTGAAGTTTTAAAACAACTGAGCACTATACATATTTAACACAGCGATGCGGTGTTTCAAGATAAAAACACTTTAATTTTGTAAGTCTGAATTACACTGAAAGTTGTACGATTTAACTGAAGAAATAAATAAAGAAGAACTTTGTTGTGTGATCCAATTACGGTAGGAATTTCCATTTACAAACACCTTTAATAGTTCACTATTAAATTTCATAGCTTAAGTATTCTTAAAAAATACATGTTGTGTCTTTTCTAAAAAATATTATTTTGAAATTTATGACCAATAGATGTGTTTTATTGGTAAATTTAATATGTTATTAGATTAATCTCAATATACATATAATCAGAAACATTGTAATCATCTTTTAATGTTTATACGAAAAATCTTTTTGTTTTAAGATTGAAATGGAAAAGACTGCAAGTAAATGTTAAATAAGTGTATGTGAATGAGTATAAAATTAAGTTACCAATAGATTGCTCGACAGTACCCGTGCAGGAAATAAATAGAAAAAGAAGAACGTTTAAATACTAATAATTTCGGAATTATTTAGAATATTTACCGACAAATGTATTAAATTAGAAATTTTCTACTGTACGAAATGGTTGACTTATAAAATAACAAACTGTGATCAAAAATGTATTTCATAGTTAATACCATTTCTAAATATGCAGTTGAGTTACGAATTATAACTGTTGTTATAATTACTAACAATTATAAAAACTAAATTGCTTATAAAATTAGTAAATGTCTAATTCTGCATCCAGAACACATGTTATTCGACGTTTCACTCGATTTACAGTACGCGTTGAGCTGAAAACCGCAGAAAGTGCTGGCCATATTGATTTACGAGGCCGTTAACATAAGGGTGGAGACCACGAAAGAAAATAAAAAATAATACGACGAGTAAAGCAGAAGATTTGGAACCGGTCCAAAATAATTTTTCAACCCTCAATTAACTCTCATTTACTATGACACCGAATGACGTCAAAAGGCAGCCAGACGCGTAATAAACACCATTTCTGCTGTCTAAGAGAACAGTTTAATTTAGCAACTCTTTCTGAAAGCACTATATTCAACATAACTTATTTGATGTACCAGTTACCATTAAGTTGTTGCACATGAAATGACCGTTTTATTATACCTTTTCTGAATTTTCAAATAAAATTTTCAAGGAATACAGTTTAAAAATTGTAGGTACTATCGAATTAAAATATTTTTTTTAAATCGATTTTTTTACCCACCTAGGTTTATGTAGCCTCTTAATAAAGACATTTGTTTAAAATATTTCGTGGAATAATCATTTTTCAACCACTTTACCTAACAATTTTTTAAACAGAGTGAGAGGATACGATATATGTAAAAAGAAAATGTATGTACATTTCTTTCAAATTAAATTCTTATAAAGAAAATTCCAATTGTCGAATAATAGTGGGTGTTATAACAATTAGTATGTTTTAACGTACAGTAATCGACACGAAGAAATTCGTTCTGTTTTTCGCATATAAATAAAAAGGATAGTGTATTTGGCATATGGCAGAAGAATGATTTATTTCCTAACAGACTGGTTCAAAAGGTAAATTAAAAGCGCACGCGCCACTAAAGCATTTTATTGGAAGCTGGAAACGAACGAAAACAGGTTGAAATCTGCAAGCCTTCAAACGCATTCATTCGAACGGAAAAATTGTTTAACAACAGTGTTTCTCTATAACGAGACGTATTTTAAAGAACGATTTTAATGGCCGGGTATACGTATAATTTCTTTAAGAGAAAATATGAAATTCTCTTTTACCTTCGCAGCGAAGGTACACATGTAGTATTTATCTTGATATTTATCTTGACATTTAATTTATTATAGGGAACAGTAAATTATAGTATATTATGATAACTTGCATTATTTATTATTTAAATTACTGTATTATACAATTTAGTTTCTTAGATATTCGACGCTGATAATATAAGGTATAGTATGAGGTAAATTTCAAACATTTTTCAATTTACAAACGTTAGACTTTTCTGCTTGTTTCTGACGAATAGCGAATTCTGCTTGCATTTTAACCTAAAATCTAATAATTACTTCTACCAACGTTTTAACTAATATAATATTACATAGGTCAGCGTAATATCTTGTTGAAGTGAATGCTTTGTATCTTAAAGTATCTTTACTCTTCACACACCCGCATACATACTTCTTGACATATACAACATTTAAATGTATTCAATGGGTATGTACATTATGACCACATGTACATCTACAATTTAAGAAAAGAAGAAGTGTGTTTTACCTTCGACTAATCGGAAAATAGGGTTACTGTTATGAACTTTTTCTCATTTAATAAAACCTTTTATTTAAAAGTAAAAGATATACAACTTTTTGTGTATAAATTAAGCTATTTGCCTCTTATTAAAAGGAATTTGGTATCTTGAGAAATGGTACCATACCAGCCCTTTGCCCAAAAGCCTCTTCACAGTTACAGCATTCGCGGTAACAAAAATATTTAAATGAAATTCAGCACAAATATTCCTAACACTATATTCAAGTACTTGTCGAGGCAATTTTTCGATCCGTATCTTGCTTTTTTATTGACAAAAGAAAATGTAAATTTAAGTCGAAAATCGCATGAATGCTTTTGAGTAACTGTAATTTAAAAAAAAATAGATTTTTTTAAATCGGCATCGGGAAATGCTAGTTTTTTGTCTAGTTGAATGTAAAAAAAGGTATGTATGTTTCCGATAAAACCCCACGGAGATATGTATGTTACCGTAAATGCTGTAAATTTCTCAAGATATCAAATTTCATTTAATTAGAGAATGCAGCCTTTATGTACAAAAAGACGTACATCTTAACTTTTAAATGAAACGTCCCTTTATATGAAACAGAAATTTATAAAAATAACCCTAACTTTTGACCTGTTAAAGGAATGTAACCCCTGAATTCCTTGTCAAATCGACAGCGTCAGCGTCATTGTATAGGCCCGCATTTCATGCCATGGCGAAACCGATATAAATTATTTATCAGGTCGAATGAATAACAAAAAATACATTTAACTGATAGATCATCACTTATATCTAATTGATAAGTATGGAGTACGAATCAAAGGCGAATATAACATCAACTCAGTCTAATACTTTTTAGTGATTAAAATAGTGCAAGTTTTGGAATGGCCCACTCGCTCACCCAATCTAAATATCATTAAAAATGTTTGGGCTGACCCGTCAGGCCATGCACATGCGGGTGGAAGACAGTTCAAAAACTTCAATAATGTAAAAAACTGTGTTCGTGAAAAGGGAAACATATTGATGCAAAAAATAATTAAAACATTATATATAATCAATTCCGAAACGATTATTAGACCTGTTGGAACAAAATGGAGGTCCCATTCTCTCTCTAATATTAGTTTAATATTTAGTGTAATGTTTTCATAAAGCAATTACAGTTTTGCATTACTTTTGTATCATTTTTGTGGTCAAGGTCAATTCACGTTTAAATTTACGTCTATAAATTCTTTGTAATATTAGGTCATCCCATAAGTTCGTACCAAGTTTGATGAATTCACATTGTTTTTCACGTCTAGGACTATTGAATGGAAGGGAAGTGAACTTCATATCATGACAACGCCTAAACCTTATGTGGCAAAAATAGTTAAACAGAAATTACGTCGATTTGCTTAGGAAATTTGACCGCATTCACCTTATTCTCCGAACATTGCACGATCGGATTATTGTCCATTTCGGTCACTGCAACACTGTTCAGTTGGAAAAAAGTTCCGAAAGCTCAACAAATTAAAATGGCAATGCTTAACAATATTTTAATGAAAAACCAAAGAAACTTTATAGCAATCTGATAATGGTTCTACTGAAAAATGTGGGAAAAATTTAAGAACGGGAAGGCGAACACAATTTTCCATAAAATTTGAAGATGTTACTGAGATATTGATCTACGTAATTATAAGTTTCAGTATAGAGTTCAACACGAACTTATGGGATGATCTAATATATCTGGATATTAAAACAAAGGGTCTAAGACTTTGAAGATGCTTTTGAGATATTGATCTACGTAATTATAAGTTTCAGTATTGAGTTCAACACGAACTTATGGGATGGTTTAATGTCTAATATATCAGGATATTAAAACAAAGGGTCTAAGACTCTTGGAATTTATAGTACTCGCCGAGAGGGGTAAAAAATGTCTAATCTATATAGGTCCTAAAATCAGTCCTTTCGATGAAAAAGACAATAGTTTATTTTCACATTTATGTATTACAGATGTTCGAATTCCAAAAGATCGACATACGTTTTTCCATATTCCTTGTGTATCTCGTGCTGCCTATTGTCATACAACCTTAGACTAATGTACTTATAAAGCAATTCTTCTGTTTACATTCAATATGTTGCGAAGAGACTCACTTACGACATCGAATGCTATGGTATGTTTTTCGAAAGAAGAGCCCTCAGGGGTTGCCCTGCACGGCGCGTGGCCTGGTGGGGATCCAACGCGAGCTTGCGTATTTCGTGCGACGTTGTCACGGTCTCAATACCACTGTATCTCTTTCCATCCTCTGGTATTCGGCACGAGAGTCCCTCGCTCAGACGCTCGGTAAACCAACTTCCTTCTTTACCCTGCGATTTCCACGTGTAGCGTTTAATAACCTACGTATTAATTTAATCCCCTTTTAATATGTTGCTCAATATTTGAGTACAATACATTCTTTCAAAAGAAATAAACTTTTTCTTATTCATGTATTTTAACACTTGACGTGTGAAAACGTTCAGCGTCTCGTCAACATTCTGCGCCATTTCCAGACAGTGGATGATTGACGGGCGCTTGCCGAACGCAGTCCTCACTACTTGAAATTGTAAGTAGGTCCTTCTCGAGAGGTTTGTAATACGTGTGATGGAGACGGACGACCGTAGACGAGGACGTACGTCGGCGGTCGAACATCATTGGCTAAGACGCGAAGAGTGAGAGAGTCACAAGTGCCGTAGATGTCTCGCGATCGTGACAACACCGCGAAAAGTCGGGCAGACCTCCCAGGGCTCTTCTTTCGAAAAACAGACTATAGTAAATATAGAAATTGATTTTATATTGAAAGGATTTTTTGTAGGATTAATGTTTAGTAGACGTTTTTTATTCAACTCGGTGAGGACTATTAGCCCCTAAAATATTAGACCCCCTTTTTGAGCAGCCTCTATAGACTGTGCAAACTGTATACAGTGGGCATTCAATTCCCGCGCTACCGTTATCTGTACGGAAGCCACGTGCCCTTGCTCACACGTATTTCTCACCAACGTGCGCGTACCCTACTCTGTCGCCCAGCACGCCCAGGCCGGAACACATACGGTGTCGCGTTTAACACGCATATCTCATGAGAGAAAGCGAAATGTATACAATGTTGTTATTGGTGCAATGAATATTGGTGGCAATTTCATTGCTTCTTGTCTCGCGGATCACACGTAATGGATAAAAGATGGTAGCCAAGCTAGACATTTGCCACTAAAATATGTGACGAATTATTAACTTTTTCACATAATACCGTAATACTTTATTACGCAGCATGTTTAGAAGAATCGATTTATGTGAAAAAAAGTATTTTCATTTCATGGTATTTCAATATCATTAATAAAAGAACATAATTAACTTTGAGAATTCAAAAGATCTTTCACCTACGAAAAAACTGTGACTGCTAAGTAATAGCCCTCTCCATACTAAAAAAACATCTGCGAATATACTTTTCTGATATCTCTGAAAATAACGGAGATAATTAACATAACCGTAAAGTACGTATATCCAGCCCACCCCATATGCAGCTGCGTCGCACAACTGAAAAGCGTTCGGGTAACTGGTCACCGATTCCTGCACGGTTCCTGCAAATTCAACCCTCTACAGCCCCGACTGGTGCGGAAATCGAATGTCCACTGTACATGCATACTTCGATCTCTCAAGCATACGAAGTATACAGGGTGTCCCAAAGTTGGTGTAAGTCCTTGCAAGAGGTAATTCCTGGAATGATTTGAAACAACCTTTTCCTTAGCGAAAAAGTTCTCCCAGGTTTTGTTAACCAGATATTAACGAAAAACCCAAACCAATTAGAGCGCGAATCTGCCAGCTGAGCTTCTGCGGCAACCTTGCGCTCTGATTGGTCAGGGTTTTTGTTAATATCTCGTTAACAAAGCCCCGGAAAACTTTTTCGCTAAGGAAAACGTTGTTTCAAATCACCGCAGAATAACCACTTTCAAGGAGTTACAACTATTTTGGGACACTCTTATAAATACGTAAAGTGCCCTATAATTTTCTCCGGCACTGTAGATAGGGCCATATTGTTCAAGGGTGGAGACAGACATTCGTCACCATCCGAACCTTCTTCGACGGCTCAGTTCCCTTCGTATGCGACCTTATTGGTCTGGGTTTCGTCAATGTCACCGAGTTCGATTTATTTGAAATTGGGGGAAACAAACGGTTTGACCCTAGAGCTACTAAACCCGTCAAAATGACGGATTTCGGATTTCTTACTGCACAATTAGTAAACGCTTTCTGAGGTACGGGAGTACAGCAGTAATACACACGTTTAAATGACACTCCATTTATTCGTCTATCTGTACAAGATTCTTGCGCGCGCGACGAAGTTCCGTTCGGTACTTCGATACAGCCAGACTGACCTCCTCCGTCGTTACGCGCTAGCTTAAGGGGTCATGCTCGATGAAAGAGTG
>NW_015374074.1:359389-438385 GCF_001272555.1 Dufourea novaeangliae | reverse complement strand
GTAAATAAATGGTGAGCGATCTCCCAGATGTCTCTTCACAAAAAGTGGTCTGCCGTGATCACTGTAACTTCGTAACGGTTCATTTGAAATTAAAAATTCAGTAAGATTTATGTAAAGGAAGAACCAATCTTGTCTTGGAACGTGGGGGTTTTCGAAATATTGATTAGGAACAAAATGGCGGACATTTTCCTGGAAAATTACGATTTTCACCTAAAAATCACTCGTTTTTGGTCAATTAAAAAAAAAGTATGGAACGAAAAAAAAGTTCTTCGTTCAAGGACAAGTTTTTCTGATTTGAAATAAGGCGCAAAAGGTTTAATGTAAATCGACACAGTAGTTTTCGAGAAATATTGATCACCGATTTGAAAAATGTAGTTTCGAGAAAAACGCGTTTAAAGTTTCAAGTCAAGCTTACACTTATATAAAATGTTAATTTTTTAACGCCTGTAACTCTGTAATTTTTAATTGGATTACCTTGAAACTTGCATAGAATATTCTCGAGATGTTGTACTTAAAGAAAATTGTAGAAAGTGAAAAATCGATTTTTTGAAAATTTCTGACTGAGCATGACCCCTTAAGAAGGGTGAAAAGAAAAGGGATAGATGGAGTAAAGAGAAAGACAGACGACGTAGGGGAGGAACCCGAAAATGCCGGGAAACTTGGAGAAAATATCGAGATGGTAAAAAGAGAAATCAGCTTACAGCAAGGACCACACAAGCTGGTCGCCAAATGTGCATGGACACTAAACCTTCACGACGCCCTAAGCAGGAAGTTAAAGTCGAAACAGAGAGAAAGAATCGTCGTAGAAAAGCTGAACAAAGAAGGACTTTTAGGAAAACCCAAGAACCCTCGATGAAAGTGGGTGTAGGAGTTAGAACCTCGGGTGTCGCCCGAACCTGGTTACCAAATGTGCATGACAATAACCAGACTCGCACGAGACATTGAGAAACGCTAAAACGAAACGGAAAGAAACAAGGACATGGTGGCAGTTTAAGGCCGCCACAGCTTGAAGAAGCTTTCTTTGAAATTTATCTTGACATCTAATTTATTATAGGGCATAATAAACTATAGTATAGTATGATAACTTCAATTATTTATTATTTAAATTACTGTACTATACAATTTCGTTTATTAGATATCCGACGCTGATAACACTGTTTAACAGCCATGTGGACTTTTAACATTCAATAGCCAGTCTTGATAGATTTTTATGCCCTATATACGAATCTGTAAACTGCTTTTCGTCAGCGCTCTCAATTTCCGAGAAATTTGATTTTGAAAAAAGATACAAATTTTCAAATTCGAACATTTCCTGTGTTCAAACAGTAATAGTTATTCGTTTGATTATTGCGTCAAATTATTGTAGAAACTTTCCCGAATAAAATTGTATATCTTGTTACTGTATTATGAACTTTTAAGCATGTTTGAACAACGATCAAAGAGAAAAGGACACCCGAAACTCACTAATAACAACATGTACAATTTCATTCGGGAGAGTTTATAGAATAATTTGACGCAACAATCAACTGAATAATTAGTACAGTTTCCACCCGGGAAATGTTCAAATTTGAAAATTAGCATTTTTTTCAAAATCAAATTTCTCGAAAATTGAGGGCGCTGACGAAAACCAGTTTGCAGACTCGTATTCAGGGCATAAAAATCTATAAGTAACGGCTATTGAATATTAGAAGACTGAAAAAAAGTAAAAATTTATTAAACGGTGCAATTATAGTGTTAAATAATCACGTGCTTATTTCGCGTTGCTGAAAGTGGATGCCCCTTTGTGAACGAAAAAAATTGCGAGACGCAAACACAACCCAGTGACCAATTTAAAAAAGTTTATGGTTACGGTGCAATAATTCTGTTAGGGGGAAATTCGTTAAACGAGTAACACTTTGGTTAATTAACACATATGTTTATTTTAAGAAAATTCATAAGAACTAAAATAAAAATATAAGAATTGTAATATTGAACTTTTCTCGTCACATTTTGTACATGTGTCTTCCACAGAACCGAACGGAAACCCCGGCGCTTATGGGCGCTGTCTAAAATCCATTGTTTTGTGTGTAAAGTACGAGTGTATAGAGTACCGGACAAAACTATAACAACTTTAGCATAATAATTCTTCGAAGATGAATTTCTTTAGCATTGAGGAAGAGTATGGGTTTCTTTAAACATTACTTTCTTAAATAATAATCTTAATAGAATACATACCCTCCATTAATTAATACAGAAAATGTTAAAGAAATTGGTCTTCAATGAATTATTACAGTCAAATTGTAATAATTTATGCATTTTATAGCACAGCTTCAATTTTCAAGGGACAAATAGGATACAGCAGAATGTTTTATCTAATGTACCGTAATGTTAGCCAGTAAAAAGAAGGCCAAAATAGAAGAATGTCGTCAGTCGATGAAACAGTCACAAAATCGTGTGAACTACTCTATAAAATCTCACTTTGATAACCGAGCTGCACGATTTTATGAGGGGAACACGTACGCCGTATTTTCACTTTGGAACGGTAGTTGGGAATAAGACAAATACACCGATCACATGCTGCATTTCAGAGCTGTAAAACTTTCTGACACTCCCAGTCTTATATGTTTTGGTTGAATAGCTGCAAAACAATAACAAAACTTTTATCCAGATAAATGTATAGTGTATCTTTTTGTAGTGAAATACTGCTTTCAATACGCTGCAACACACGATATACTTGATTCAATTGAATCTTAAGTAAAAAATATAGAAATGAAAATCTTCGAGATCGTTTTAGAGTTGTGAGATGTATTCTAGACACAACAGGTAATTTTTTACAATCGAAACATTAATTGTATTTGCCTTATAAGCGTTATAAAATCAATGCTATTTCCAGACATTTTTTTATTATGTCATAGTACAGAAATCACGATTAACAATTATAATTAACCCTTAACTACAGACGTCTCATCTCAGACATGAAGAATCTGGCTACGATTAATTCGCATCACTTTTTATAACGTACTGAACGTTGTTTTTCGTTATCGTTATGGGAAGAGTGTGCCAATTTATATCAATTAATGGTACTGAAACGTTAAAGCTTCCAGAATTGTCCACTAGGTTGTGATAGTGAAATAAAAATTCAGATGAGTCGATTGTAGTTAAGGGTTAAAAAGTGTGTTTTTATATAAACAAATTGTCTCCCGAACATGTCACTTGCTTTTATAATTAATCTAGAATTACCGAACACGTCGAAATGACGTATTTCAAACGTCTAATTTTGTAATTAGTCCAAATGTTGATTAGTTTATTATTCGTTATACCTATTAAAATAATTGTATGATTTAATTTAGTGTATGTTCAACGTTAGTGAATTGGTTCGACTCTTAAAGAATGCTATAATATATGTAGTTTCTGGCAACTACTGTTTCAGTGTTATTGAAATGTGATATGATGCACTATCTACAAATATTAAGTGAATTATACTATCACTGGTGGGTTGTTAATGTACATTTTATTCTGTAAATCTGAAACTTCTAGTAGAAAATAAAATTCACGAAATGTGTATGACATATAGGTAATATCAAACTTCATCGAGTGCGAATGAAATTATAGGTATCATCGAGGTCGAAAAATATTGTAGTAAAATATTCTAACATAAATTTCCACAAAAATTTGTCACTTGTTTTATTAGTTTAGTGCATCCAATAAGTAATGTTCAGAAATAAGCTAACATACTGACCTTTTAAATGATAAAATGTTTGCTATACAGGTTAATAGGAAAAAATTGTGTTAATAGTATCGATAAAAATAATATGAAATAAAATTAGTAAACCTTGTAATTTGTTTTCTTACATAATTGCGATGGTGTATATTTTCAAGCATACGTCTTTATCACACAAAAACATGGTGTATTCCTTGCTTTAAATTTTCTGTCTTCGTAATGGAATATTTAAAGTGACATCTGTTAATTAAAATGAGAAGTACGCCTTTCTTCGTCTAGATTTTCGGCAACAAACTTTTAAATGATCTCCCTTGTTTCACCGAAAGAAAAACGTTATACAATAGCTCATTCCGCGCTATATAATAGCAAATATACAAGAAGAGGCTACAACTGTAGCCGTTGCAGAGCAGAAGATTCGCCGTGGTTATTCATTATCAAGAATAACAAATCGTCCAAGAATTTATATCATTCTAATGCTGACAATTGTATTGTGAAAACTGTTTCAAAAGTTAATTAACTCGTAATTCAAAGAATTGATCGCTGATTAAATTGAAAAACCGCTGAAACCCTTAAATATAGTAATATTAATATATAAAAATACCGTTACCACTTTTACAACAGTGATGAATGCAACACAACATTGGAATAATGTACATTTGCAACGTATTTAAAACAGAGTCCACTATGAAAGCATACAGAAAAAATGAAAATTTATATTTTCATTTATATTTGCCGTTATTCCATTTCCTGTTTTCATCACTCTTTTTCATTTCAAATTTCACTTCGTGAAGTTTCAATAGATGCTCATGAATTTTGCTTGATTTATGGCACTTATTGTGGAGAAAAGTAAGTCGTTTATAAAACAATATATTTTTTAGTAAAATGAATCCAACATGAATGGACAAATACTTCTGTATAAACAATAGTGTATCTAATTATAAAAGAAAATTCGACGTAATCAGTATTCGATTCTATGAAAATCACATGTACTGTTTCCCTTATAATTATTATCATTTTCTAACATCGTATATCATTTTCGTTCAGCAAATGGTCGTGAAGATATTTTTAATTTGTAACATAGCGCTTCAAAATTAGAAGTCATAGTAGATGTTAGGTCGCGCAATGCTCGCACCTAATCGCCGAACCGTTACAGGATCCTTAGAAGTGAAACCAAAAATAAAACGCACTTTGATTCATTCATAATGACTGTATTTACAATATTGTGTGTTTGTGTGCGTGTGTGTGTGATGTTCACCGGGTGAGTTCTGGTTTGAGTCTGATCTTTACAAAAGTTCGGGCGCGCTTCTAACGTCGCACTTCACCCTCGTTTGTGATATGCTTTGTCGACAACGTTTTCGAAAATCACGAATTCCTATTGGTTGAACTCTGATGGAGTGGGATATATCTCGGATTTCCTGAGCTTCATGGCGGAGGAAAAAGTTGTTTAAAAACTGCGGTTAAGTATCATTCTGTGCAAAGTGACAGGAGTTAGGTTAGGTTGGTTTGTGTTTAACAAATAAAATATTAACTTTCTTGCGATTTCCGCACTTAGTAGAAATTAGATCTAGCTAGTTCCTGTTAATAAATAGAAGGTTAAAATTCCTAAAGGAATTATAATGAAAATGTAGGTCTGGGGATTATGATCTCCAAGTTCATTGTGTTTATTTCTATTTTCACAGCAAAACTCTGTTTCTGTGTTGGTTTGAGACAGTTTGAGACAAAAAATGCTTTTTCAACTTTCTTGAAGTTCTCGCACAAAACCACTAATGTCGTTACACTTCTCTATTGATTTTTGAAAGACTGAAACCTTGTTCATGGGGTTCTATCACCTTACAGGGAATGACATTGGCAAAAATACTAAACAAAACGATCAAAAATTTAAGTCTTCAGAACATCCGTAGGACTTCTGGAGCGGACGTTTCTAGAACATCCAAAATTTAAATCTTGAGAACATCCGTAGGACTTTTGAAACGGACGTTTCTAGAACATCCGAAATTTAAGACTTACGAACGTCATAGGGATGTCCAAAATGGACGTATGACGTCCAGTTTATATCCGAATGTCCTATGTCCATTTTGGACATCCCTAGGACGTTATCAAGTCTTAAATTACGGATATTCTAAAAACGCCCTTCCCAAAAGTCCTACGGATGTTCTCAAGACTTCAAGTTTGGATGGTTCGTTTGGTATTTTTGTCAATGTCATTCCGTGCAAGGTGATGGAACTCCATGAACAAGGTATCAGTCTTTAAAGAATCAATAGAGAAGTGTAACGACACTAGTGGTTTTGTGTGAAAACCTCAAGAAAGTTGAAAAACATGTTTTTTCTTAAACTGTCTCTAACCAACACAGAATCAGAGTTTTGCTGTGCAAACAGAAATAAACACAATGTACTTGGAGATCATAATCCCCAGACCTACATTTTCATTATAATTCCTTATAGGAAATGTAACCCTTAATTTATTAACAGGAACTAGCTAGATCTAATTTCTACTAAATGCGGAAATCGCAGGAAAGTTAATCTTTTATTTGTTAAACATAAACTAACCTAACCTAACTCCTTTCATCTTGCACAGAATGAAACCTAACCGCAGTTTTAAACATTTGGGAAATGTTTCTTATACGTCTTTTAAGACATTACCATAGCGTTTTTAAAATCTTTTTAAACGTTCCCAAAACGTCCAGGGAATGTTACTTTTATACATTCGGGAAACGGTCTGAGAATGTTCACACAGGACGTCCTCAGGACGTTCCACTTTGTAAATAGGACCTTCCTAGGACATTTAAAGATTGTAACGAGAACCTAATGGGGACATATGGACCTTTTCGGGACATCCTCCGAATGTACAGAACCTCCAAAACATACGTCCATCGGACGTACATAGGAGGTTTTTGTGCTATTTGGGTATTGAAATGAAATGGACAAGAAATAAACGCGTACATTATTACGAGAGAGTGGATAGCTAAATTGATGTTTTGTTATAAAATAATGGCCGCTGCTATGAAGCACTATACCTGTACGACGGAACGGTAGATTACTTATACGTACACCTAATACATTTTTGTATGACCCTATTTTAAAAATACATTTCATGTCATAAAGTTCTGTTGACTGCATGCACTTGGGTAAGTGTGATATTGGTCAAACGATATTTACACATGTAGGCGGTGTTTAAATAACCGAGGATCTACACGGCACAAATATTTCAGTAACGTCTTAGTTTAACCCTTAACCACAGGACTGTGGTCCACCAGACCTTCAGTAGGATAAGTTTGTTTCATTTACCCTTACCTGTTCATCTGATGCTCTAACAAGGTATTCCGTGCAGAAGAGTTTCATAAAAAGTTAATACCTACAAAATGGTAATCAAAATTAAAAAAATATAAACAGTTCCTTTTGTACTCGTGTCTGGTATAATTTGACTGTATTATTACGTCTTTTGTTAAAAGTTTCGTTTATTCATATATTATCCTAACAGAATGACCAGACACCTTGAATATTCACACATTTAAACATTATTAGCATTACTAAACTTTCATTTTTTTTGTCTAACGAGTTCTTCATTAAATATTAGATAACATAAGAACGTCCGTTACCCTCTTAAATCTTTTATGTCCAGATCTATTTTCTCTTATCTTATACGCATTTAAAAAATTTCAAATATTCAGAGACACTTTCCAGGATCTCTACTATATGATCCACTAATTGTTAAAGTTGAATGTTAAAAGTTTTTTTTATTAACAATCTACTCGTTTGGAGATATTTGAGTACCGAATTTGATTTGTGCCATAAAAGACCCAGGGGGGTCATGGAGGGCTAAATGTGTTAAATACAAAGTAGTCGTCAAATTATTTATCTCTAAAGCAAGTTGTATGCAGTGAAAGCTTAAGGGGGGAGCCTTGTGCAAACAGCTAAAAATAAACAATTTTTTAGGAATTTATTGTGAAGAAAGTATCAAACACTCTTGAAACTTTGAGAATACATTATTGTACATGTAAACTGAATACAAAAATTGTTATTTTCACAACAAATTCATAAATATTATTGTTATAAGGACTTATGTGCAGGCGTGAACAAAAAAGGTGTTTCACACCGGGGTATGTAACTAAAAGAATATTCAACCAAGTGTCCCACCCTTGCATGTACATATTCTTTAACATCTTCTTCACAGCATGAAACTAATTTGAAATTAAAAAATGCAGAATTGAAAACATGATATTTTGTTAAAGGATGATAACTTTTTTTAAGTATAAAATGCTAAAAAATATGATTTATTGAAACAATAGATTATAAATGTTGGTTCATGCTGTAAATAGGATGTTAAAGAATATGTACACGTGATGCCGGGTCAGTTGGTTGAATACTTTTCGACTTACAAGTTCTTTTAGTTTAGATTTGTCATGAAAATAAAAATTGTTTTGTTCACTTTAATTGTACAATAAAGTATGCTTTAGGTTTCAACCAGTTTGGTTTAATAATTCCTTCACAAGGAACTTCCAAAAATTCATTCATTTTTTTCCCGTTATACACCAGACTCCCCCCTTAATCCGTGTATGTCTATATTTGCATAAATATCCGCATTCGTCTAATTAATTACAGATCCATGTCTCGTATACGTTTTCTGTATCGTGCGCACAGAAACGTAATTACATCCGCTTTGTATACGATGTACGTTCACGAAATCGTTCGAGATGTGTAATTAATCTACAGTTACGTCGCCGAATGAAGGATTAATTCGACCTTCGAAGGCACGGAATTGCGGACAGCTGTCTCCGTGATCGAGCAGCCGAGCGAAGGACACACCAGCGCAGCGGCGCAAATCGCACGAGGGTCGGTTGTACGTGCTATTTGCGAAATCGGAGTTTCTTTCCGGGAGGATTCACCGAGCCACGGAATTGGTTTCGAATTGCTCAAGATCAAAGTCAAACATTTCCCCCGTGTCCCTACCGTGATTGTATTGTTTGCCACCGGGACCGTTCCAATTAGCTTTAATTCGGCGAAATGGTGCGACGGAGTCGAAATAAAAATGGCTGTTTCCTGCTTGCATCCTCCGAACGAAATACAGCAAATAGGTCAACGCATTGATGTGAGTGCATTTCGTTCCGAGATTGAATTAAAAGGTGAAGTTCCTATCTCACGAAAGAGAAAGTCGGACATACAGGGCAGAAGTCGTAATGGAACGTTTCAGTTACGGCTGAATTCTCGAATCGTCGAACGTAGTTGACGGGAATTGATCAATCTGACAAAGGACGTTACCCAGATGTCATATTAGTTATGGAAAAATAATGTTTGGAAATTATAGGACTCGAACTATTGCGAACTGAAATAAGTGTCAAAAGCTTTGAAAGTTCACTATCGATCCAAAAAATGCCGTCAAAGTTCATCCTAAACAGCTTTAAAAAGGGATATAAATAAATTTCTTTTATGATTTTTTTAACTTTCTAGTGTTTTCGTAGATGCATACATTTGAAATCACTGAAAGAGAAACGAAAAACAGTAACATGGGCCTCAAGTGTACGTTCCTAGCTTAAGGAGGTATTCCCATTTGGAGGAGTAATTTGTAAGCGATTTTTAGAATTAAAAATTAATGGGCCAACGAACTTGAAATTTTTCGTAGATTCACATTACAAGAAAGCGCAGTGAAAGTTTTGCACAATTTTTAATTCACATTAATAAAGTTATTACTGTTTATTATAGCGTGTCCCTCTGAATGTCTGCCACCATTCACGTTGTGATATTTATTCAAAACAGAAAAGTCAAAGATAATTTTAATCTATATGAGCGTGGTTGTCGTCAGTATAGACTGATGTAAATAAAATGTATTTTGACAAAATGGCAGTCATATAAAAAAATCGATTTTATCGTAGAGGTTTAAAATTTCTCAGACGATAAAAATAAATTATTGCAGGTATTGACATAATCCTAGTTCGGACGATAAAGTGGCATCTATTTTATGTGTATGAAAAAGTTGAAGTAAAGTGGTTAACTCGATGCAGAAAAAAAATGTTGTTTTTGTCACTTTTCCAGTTTTTTTATTTACATGTACCTAAAGTAACCTAAAAAGTCAAAACAATTATAAAAATTTATTTACATCCATTATCGAAGCTGCTTATAATAGACTTTGATACCGTTTGTTTTTCTTTTGGTCGATGGTGAATTTCTCGAGCGCATAATATTTATTTCAATTCTTACAAGGTCGTGCTCTAAAATTTCCAACCACTATTTTTTTAGAACTAATGTAACACCTAAGTTACTTTCATTGTGAGAGTTTCACTCGCGGAATTTTACCTGAAGTGATGTGAACTTTTGCGATATTTCCAACGTTTATGCTTGTCTAGAACAACACGACTGAAACGAGAAACGCTTTTGTTACTCTATAGTTTTACAGCTCTGAATTGTGCGTACGGCATTCATTTACGTTTTTGGAACAATAAATATGGTAATCCGATTCTAAATTATATTTTACTAACAATACGTTACATTACAATGGCAATGAGAAGCAAGACAATGAGAGGTTTCTTTTCATTCTGCGCAAGATGATAGATCTCTAAATGATATATCTTCGTCGATTCTACATGAGAAGGGGAGTCAAATGGCATACATAGTTTCGTGGGAAAACTACGGATTTATGAGATAGATGCCAATAAATAACGAAATTTTGACTGCTTAAATGTCTTTGGTCGTCCTGTCGATGGGCTACGCTCTCATAGATTTTGACCTGACCATTTTTAATTACTTCGTTGTGACTTACATACAACTAAAAAAATGATAAAAACTTTTTATTAACTTCTAGAGGTTTTATTTGCGAGAAAATTGGGTTTGAAGATTCATCTAAAATGCGTGCATTCGTGCTGGCAATGAGTAGAAACGGCCTGTACTGAACAAACGCGTTAACCAAATCCTACTCTATTGCATGTGTATCCAACAAGTATTCAAGTTCGATTATCTCGAAAACGAAGCATCACCTGCAAAAATTTTATTCTTTTTTTTCGACTTATCTTTTCTTATATAATTACCTTCTGCCCGCTTGTACTACCCGACCTGAGAGGTTCCATGTGTGATGAATTCTCTTTGCTTTACTTATTCAAACACTTCTTGTGAAAGCTATTAAATTAAGCCACTTTGTAAATACTGGCACTGGTTTGTATTCTGTCAAAAAAAGAAATTCAATATTTGTTCAATAATAAGCGTAACTGTTTAACAACATGGACAAATTAGGCGAAGTGCGCTGCAAACATAGCATGAAGTGGGTTAACTTAATGTGATCTTATTATAAACTTAAGGGGCTACGCTTTAAAGAAAAACTATTGAACTTATCAATTTGAATAATATGTATATTTACTAAATAAAATTTGTAAAGTATGCTATATTTTTATAAACTAAAAACAATCTATTTTTTAAAAGTTACAGTTCGTTTGTGAGAGCGTCTTAACGAAATTTCCTTTCCATGGCGGCCATAGTATATGTAGACTCTTGTGGTTGTGTGAAATAAAAAAACAAATATTTTCTTAATTTGTATGTGTGTGGCTATAGCCCGTATCAGAATAATTTAAACAATTTGACAAATAAAAAAATGGTGCCTTCCCAAACAGAAGGTTTAATTTATTTGCATAAAAATGGCTGGTTTTTTAACCCGCAAATTTGTAATTTTTAATATATCGGAAAACTTGTGCTACGGGCTAGAATGACACATCTGATGAACCGATATGCCAAGTTTGAACTAAATCGGTCATTTAGTTTTTAAGTTATCATGGCCGCCGAATAAGAAAAAGTTGCTTCGAGAAAAACACGATCAAAGTTTCAAATACTGTTTTAGAGCATAAAAAGAGAAATTTTTCATACTTACGGCTAATCACCCATTCCGGGCCATATGAAACACCTTCCTGTTCCTCAAAAAATTGATGCAATTTGCAAAAAAGAAAAATCCGATTTTCTGAAACCGTCACACTAGCATAGCCCCTTAAACAAAAAACTAACAAAGGAAACCTTGAAGTAAAAATCGTCAATTTTTTGAAAATTCAGTGTAAAGATATAAAACTATTTGACAGATGTTTCTTTAACAACTGTTTGTATTCCAATCGGGCAAAGAAATTTTGTTAAAAAGTGTTAACGTTTGGTGTATAATTTAAACAAATGAATCTTTCCAGAAACTACATATTTATTGAGGTAAGTTATTTGATTATAGACACGGAATAATATACTGAAAATTTGTTGTTCACCTGTAATAAAATACTTTCAGAACTGTTAGACCAGTAAGAGCTAATAAATATTTGGTATTCATATTCAAGATGTGAAAAAGCTCTCAAAATTAAAGACAACGACCCTACTTGTCTCAATACTGTGTTTGTCACTTCAAAACTGATTGCGAGTCTCATAAGTATAAGGTCGTTGCACATCAAATTGCCAATTCCACTAACAGGTGTATTAGAAGTTATTGTTATAAATGAAAATTATTAATATGACTCCTTTTTCCCCTGCCATATTACACAGTCTACCTACTCTACTTGCTTCAAAGTATTACCTAACATAACAATAAAATCAGTCATGTTAAACACTAATGTTAAGTATGATGGGAAATCAATCTCAGTTTAATTCGGTTATTTCTTCTGTATTCATGGAAATATGGACATTTAAGCCAAGTTCATAAATAATCTTCATAAATGTGCACGTAAATATCTGCTAAATAATACTATTTAGCCAAGACAACGTTCAATGAAAAGATGGCAGTTACAAGTATCTTCGAAAGGTCATCTTCAAGTCCAGTGCAAGAATTTTGTAATGAATGTAACATGTATGTAACACTTGTACTTCAATGAAAAACTTGCACAAAATCTATTTAATCTTTAGTTTATGCGTCAAAATGCGTACAATGCAATACATATAACGTGCCGGTAATAAAACGGCCACTTCATGTGAAACCATCTAATATAATAACCAACATTTTTTTCATTCACATTTTGCATTATCACCGCTTTTCTATTCGAATAGCCCGACACTGAAAGCATATTGAAAGCATCACGAACCAGTTGTACGACGGCTAATACATTAATCACGCATCGACAGAACTGGGATATGACTTGAATAGAGCCGTTGATATAGCTTCATAGAAACCTCACGCAGATACAGACACGTACTATCAAACCTTGCCACTGATTCACTATCACATTAGAGATTCTAACATCTTTGGTATTCTCTTGACTAATGTATTCTTGATGCGTAAGTGGTGAGATGGGATATGAGGAACTGCATGAATATTTTTAGAATATTTTTATTCTCTTCAATAGTTGCTCAATAAGATTCTTGTTTATTTAGATGTTTTCTAGTACATGAAAATGCAAAACAACTAACAGTGAAATAAATAATAAGATTTGTGTTATCAGTAATAAGTAATAAGACTTCCAAATGGCTAGTTGAGGGTTAAAGGGGATATTAGACCGCTTGAAATTCGACTTAACAGAAGAAGAAACGAAAATCAAGATACATTACCATAAATGAAAGCGTTATAATGTTCCATAGAATGAAATAATGAATTGTTACAAAATTTACAGGTGCTTTTCATGTCAGATTTCAAAACAGTAATTGCGGAACCTCGTATTTTTTCCTCATCTTATTCTATAAAATATGTATATTGTAGCCCTGTATTAAGTCTACAATATACTAAAGTCGATGCATCATAGGAATAATAAGAGTAATAATAATAACATAAAACGAGTATACTGACATGAATATGGATCTCATAGACTGGACTTTCACGTCAGTTTTTGAAATTCTAAATCAAGAATAAATTCGACTAAGAAATAATAATAGTAATAGTTTATGCCTGAATACTGTTACAGAAGAAATAAAAAATTGGCATCTTGCTGTTTAAGATATTGGTGGATCCTGCTGACAAATACACAAAATTTTTCAGTTTACTATATACGTTACTTGCATACTTTGCAATTCGAACACAATATAGTGTAAATGCGACAATGAATGAACACTGAAGAGATTGTGTAACTATTACAGTCGAATTTTAAATGATAAAAATATTAATAAATATTTGGCTCATGAAAATATGATTTTTTCATATCTATAAATTTTTATACCAAATACACTTTCATTTGAAAAATAGAAAAGCTGTAATTAATTAAATTAAAAGAAAAAATATAGATTTCACCAGTGAATGAACAATGTTAAGTAAATGAATAATTCCAACCAGCAGCGCAAAAATTGTTTGAATATGAAACAGAGAATTGAAAAACATAAATATTTAAACATTTGCTTATTTTAATAACTTAGTTTACACGTTTTGATATATAATGTTCATTCACTGTTACGTACTCATTTACTACTGCATTCACCCTAGGTGATAACTAGGGAGTTGTACTATGTCTACATTGAAATTGTATACCTTAGTTTTTATAAGTACCAAGAATTACATTCTAAAAATGGAAAGATTGGCACTTTTGGAGTACACATTGGGACCAAATTTAGCAGTTTTCTAAATTAATTTTTGGTTGTACAGAAACTATAACCACGTGAAACTATAATAGATTTCTCAATAATCTTCATTGTATTTAAAACTAAAGAACAAAATGGTGGAAAGTGTGTTTAACTCGAAGAAATGTATAGATGTGTATGTAACAATAATATTCGGTCAGTGCGAAAGTTTCGATGGATTTCTTGCAAGTGATGTGGTAGATATGGTTTTGTGGAAACAATAAACATTAAATTAATATATTATGTGTCGATATTAATGCAACATGGTAAATTGTCGTTTAGAAAAATAATTGATGCTATTAACGGTGTCCTCTTGTTTAAAATAAAATTGAAATTGAGCGGTTGAAAAAGAACTCTGAAACTGAAAGAAATAAACGTTAAAAATACCGTGAAAAATATTTGTGACCTGTTTAAAGAAGCTGTTATGTCAATTCTACCCTACGATAAAGTGTGAATTTGGTGACATAATTAAGTTACAAGTACAAGAAATTTGTTTATTAGAATAAAAATATTTACTGAAAATATATATGTCATAACAGAACCATTATGTATCTCATTAAATTATTATTAAATTAAGATTAAAATTATTGTTAGTTTATTCGTTACTCAACGATGTGAGGATCTCGTACGGTAGTGAGTTGGATTCCTTCGACCACGTTCCTCTTCCACTGTCTGCGAACTGTTCTCTCAGCTGTACGTGTAGACGGTCATTGCTATGAATCGATTTGTGATTGGTGGGAAATGGAGACGTTTGGTTGGTAGGTGCGGTGGTAGAGGTAGTAGCATTGTTTCTGGGATTCTTGGAAGTCGGCGTTGATTGGTAATAAGTTAACGGCCTTAAGACGGCGATTGTTTTGTAGGTGACGTGCGGTTGTCTAGAATTTCCATTTATGACGGTATGTCGACTATATTTACGGTCCAAGACGTGATGATCGCTACGACTGTGATCTACCTGCGTGGGGTCACGATAATACTTGGGTCGCAGGTATTCGCTACATGCGACCCCCAGCCGATTACCTGAGGGGAACGTCGGAAAAGCCAGAGCGGTTGATCTATTGTAACCTAGCCTTTTTTCGAATCACGGGTAATTCCATTTGTCTCTTTTGATTCCGCGCTTAGCCCGTCTCGTGACTCTTTCCGTAGCCTGGCGGCCCCGGATCGGCCTTTTTTGGCCTTACCGTGCACGCTGTTTAACCTTCATTTTCCGGGAGTTAGATTCCCTCTCGAGGTCGGTGGCGGCCTAAGGTCGATGTTTCCACACCTTCCTTTACACGCTTGGCTTGATTAGCGACAATACACTGTTGCGTAGTCGCTCTTTTCTGTCAACGAGAACTGGCGCGCTTTAAGTAACTTTACCCTTCAAGACGTAATAGATCACTCCTCTGTGGCCTTTCCATCTGCAACCCTCATCGTCACGCACGCCCACACACACACATACATACAATTTTGGTCCTTAATCTAATACGTTCACTAAATTCAATAATCTTACATTAATTTATTAATATCAACCATTTGGATCAGAATCGGTTACATTCGTCCATTCTAATTTCTTCGTGTCTAATCTTAAATTATACAAACATTATGCTTATGCCTATTCGTAACAAACATTATACTTATACCCATTTACAAGAAACATTGTACTTATACCTATTCGTAACATTATTCGTCAAGACTGAAACTCATAAAGACATTTGTACTCACCTAATAGTATACCTTCATTGCATTAGTACGGCACGAGGTGATCCCTTATTAATGTTACAGCCAACAAGGGGGCGATTCTCCATGAAAAAGTAAGTCGAAGGTCTGAAAGACAAATGTCTTAAGTAAGGTCTAATCTTCATAAACTTGTTGGGTAATGTGCTACTCTATGTAGAATAGAATTCTGCTTTCATGTCTTCTCATTACGCCCCGTTTCTACTTATAGTAAGAACTAATACATGCGTATGGATACACAGGGTTTCATGTAATTGGAGATACAACCGGTTGGGTGATAAATCTACATGCAAAAATAACTTAAAAATATACAATGTAAGGAATTTTCTGGAATTCACCAGATCATTTGAATAGAGGTGAGTATTTCATGTGTGGCTCTTTTCATGGTACTACAAGGTCTGGAGAATTCTTGAACCTTCGATTTTGATATTATATATAAACTCGAACAAACAACCGAATGTCCATTCTGCGATTATCTGCGTCGATGAACGAATCTGTCAAACAAATATACACTGGGCGCCAAAATTAAAGCATCACTAAAATTTGCCGAAAATATTGGTCATTTTCAGATGCCTATATCTTCGCGACAAATAGCTATAAAAAATATTGTGAAAGAGCATTTTGTAGCCCGAAGTTTCTAGTTTTTGAATCGGGAATTCAAAAATTATTTTTATGTAGTTTGTTCCTTTTTTTTTTTTAAGATGAAGCGCAGTAAGCGAATGTTAAAAAATGTTGGTCAAGTTTGAGAGGATGCATGGGCCAAATGAAATTTTTTCTGGTAATTCCAATGTAATACTTTTAAAAAGCAAACTTTTCTCTTTAATTTCGTTTGTTTAATTTTGCTGTACAGTTTTTATTGGCCGAGTTATTCGTCATCATATAAGAAAAGTTACTTTCCACTTTGAGTGCCTGTAACTTGCGAACGCATGATCGTATAGAAAATTCCAGAAGTGATTTGGAAAGCTGAGAGATTTCTCTTTAAAGTTCTTTAGTTGCCAATTTGTTGAAATTTTTGTTCGTCGTCTACAGGCCATTTCAAAATAACGTAAAATATTGCATAATTACCATTTTTCACAAAACACGATGCCATTTTAACAAAAATTGTGGAATCTTCCAGGTGTCTACGTTTTTTTTAAGTTAAAAGTACACGTAACCCCTGTACCACAGGCCGCATTGATCAGATTTTTTTTACCCTGTGCCCTCGATAGTGAATCTTGCGATATGGTCTGAAAAATTGGTGAATGACTCTTTTGCGGTACGTTTCCTCTTTAAAACGATTTCGCAGCGTTTGAACTGTTATGATCTGTTTTTTTTTTAGTTTCACTTTATTTTAGAAGAACGGAGAGATTTCAGAAATTTAGCAAATACATTTCTAGCCAATCTCTTCGCAATGACCGTACGGTGCGCAGCATTAACGTTACAAGCCAACGTCTCGCTGGCAGATGCCAAGGTACTCATCTCATTACACAGCGAGGAGATGCAATGGAAAGGAAGAAGTTCGGTAAAAAAAACCAAATTAAGTTCAGTAAAAAAAAAGAAGAGTGTATCTATCGCAATAACTAAGAAAGGGTAGGATATACACACCATCTGCACTCTCTCGTCACTTCGCATTGTTCACTTTTTGTCATTGCGAAGAGATTGTATAAAAATGTGTTTGCTAAATTTCTGACATCTCTACTTTCTTCTAAAATAAAGTGAAACTAAGAAGACACAGACCACAACAGTTCAAACGCTGCGAAATCGTTTTAAAGAGGAAACGTACCGCAAAAGAGTCATTCACCAATTTTTCAGACTGTATCGCAAGTTTCACTATCGAGGGCACAGGGTAAAAAAAATCTGATCAATGCGGCCTTTGGTACAGGGGTTACGTGTACTTTTAATTTAAAAAAAACCTAGACACCTGGAAGATTCCACAATTTTTGTTAAAATGGCATCGTGTTTTGTGAAAAAATGGTAATTATGCAATATTTTACGTTATTTTGAAATGCGGTTTGTAGACGACGCACAAAAATTTCAACAAATTGGCAACTAAAGGACTTTAAAGAGAAATCTCTCAGCTTTCCAAATCACTTCTGGAGTTTTCTATACGATCATGTGTTCGCAAGTTACAGGCGCTCAAAGTGGAAAGTACCTTTTCTCATATGATGACGAATAACTCGGCCAATAAAAACTGTACAACAAAATTAAACAAACGAAATTAAAGAGAAAAGTTTGCTTTTTAAAAGTATTGCATTGGAATTACCAGAAAAAATTTCATTTGGCCCATGCATCCTCTCAAACTTGAACAACATTTTTTAAAATTCGCTTGCTGTGCTTCATCTTTAAAAAAAAAGGAACAAACTACATAAAAATAATTTTTGAATTCACGATTCAAAAACTAGAAACTTCGGGCTACAAAATGCTCTGTCACAATATTTTTTATAGCTATTTTTCGCGAAGATATAGGCACCTGAAAAAGACCAATATTTTCGGCAAATTTTAGTGATGCTTTAATTTTGGCGCCCAGTGTATATCTTTGTGCAAAAGTCTGTTAAAAACTTTATTTCTGCTGCCCTTCTTATTACAATAACATTTTTTCATTTGAAACTTCGTTCTTGAGAAAATCAACTTTGAAAAATTCAACTAGCGTTTCTGTTCATTCTATACACGCGTTTCGAATTAATTTTCAAAATTGATTTTCTCAAAAATGAAGTCTTAAATACAAACATTTTATTTTCCATTTTCTACTTATTTTTACACGTAGAATGACTCCCTGCCTGGCTGAACCACCAGTTATGTGTCACCCTGTATTTTCGTTAACGACTTTGTCGACAAGGAGCTGTACCTAATTAAATTTTACTGTGTACGTGGAACTTATTCATGAATAATCACTCCCTTATCGGTAGTAGCACTCACAGCAAATCACCCTATATAAGGCAGAATGTTTTACTTTTTTACCTGCAGCTATCCGCTTTCACCATAGATGGTCTTTTATGACTATATGATCCACTTCTTTTTCTATGTACACCTAATATTTTTCTGATATGCCTGAAACTATGCAGAAATATGTATTACCAAACGCAGAATTTGCTTTAAATCTACGTTGACTATTGTGCACTATTTGGGACAATTTGATCTAAACTCAAACTTTACCTTTCAATTACTAATTTGACACTAACAGTTCATACATATAATAATCAAGTGATCGAATATGCAAGTAGTATATAGCCTTAATTTGATTTCAGCTTAGACAAAATTTAATTCAGGGAATAGAAATATAATGAACTGTGCAAAAGGGTTAAAAAGGTCATACTTATATTTTGCTGAAAATACTATGATAAAAAATCATGATGAAATATTTTTATCGATCAATAACGCGAACATAGTACATCAGAGTAACGGAGTTTCATTGCCTATGCATAAATATAATACCTGTCGTCGTAATTACATTGTTTAATTCAGTTACTAGATATGCATACTCCATTATTCATGAAAGCGATTTCTTCCTCAATTGCAGCTTAATTACGAGGTACATAAAGTGTACCCGATTATTACAGATTTCATGCGTCCCTAACTTTATTAAAATAATTTATCTCGTTGGAAAGATAGTATCATGGAAATTTGGAGGAAATAAAGTGCTCCAGGAGGAATTGCTTCTACGTGGAAGCCAAAATGCTAATTTTACATGCTGTTATGTTACTATCGCAACTATTCTAGATTAATTTTCATTATAAAGGGTCGTATTCAGTTTGCCTGTAAAATTCCTCGAAACCGACTTGCTTCTGTTCTTTCAGGGTTTTAGTTGTACAGAAGACTGACAACTTATAGAAACTGGAACTGAAATAAAAATTGTATACTCCATTCAGGGCTTAATCGGATCCCAAATAAAAGGAAAACTTCCTTGCATTTTATTGAACATTTCGTTCTACTGAATTTCAAACAATTATAAATACTATAAATGCACAAAATGCCCAATCCAGTCATCAAAATCTGTTATCAGAAGACTGCGGATTTTCTGCATTTATAGCCTGTAGGGCTCTGTGAAATATGATAGAAAACAAAACTTTCATCGGATCCAAGGAGATTTCTATTTTATTCTGAACCCAATAAGATACTTAAGAGGAAAAATAAATTTTTACATTTGCTCCTGTTTTTATAAGTTACTACAGAAAATGTTATTTTACACAAAAATCCGCAGTCTAATTATCAGTTTTTATTTACATACAATTAATTATCATAAACAGTTGGTCAGCGGGGTGAAAATACGCATTATTCAGAGTCTTTGAATTTTTATTATATAACTTCTTTTATGGTTGAAAATATCAAAATGGATCAACTTTTAAGAGATTGAAAGAATAATAAAATCACTGGCAGATTTCGATGATTTTTAACAGAAACTAAAAATCTCCAGAAACAGAGAAGAAAATCGGTTTTACAGAATTTTATAGTTTTCGTGTAATTTCAATAATCCTGCAATTACACTTATGAAGGTTCAATTAAAAATTGGAGTCTTCGAATAAATAAAGAAATAAAGGAGGTTAAAAAAGATTGTAAGATGTGTATAAATATACTTTCTTTCATATTTTTAATTTACCTATAAATCAGCAATTATTTCCAATCAATAGTGCTTAGGAATAATTTGTAGTAAAATTATAGAACATAATGCCTGTGGTCTGCTACAATTATACATATTTTCTACATTATTTCTACAAAAGTTTTTTAGTACAGAGGGGCACATTACATAGTATACACAGTTTTCCCGTGAGTGCAATGGTGTGACAAATTTTAAGGTCACCTTAATGTTTTAATACGAACTGACATACTTATTTATTAATGATATGATAGAAATTTTTTAGACGAATTCAACAAGATACAAGATGATGTATTTCCATTTCACAGAAGGTCGTAAATTAACGAGAACGCATGAACTTAGATCAACGCCACTTGCGTTCTACAATGTCATTTTCTATAACGTGTACGTTTGTTTGACCGTTGCCAAGCAGTGCTACTGTGGACCATTCCATAAGATAGGTGGAATTAATTATGGAGAATGAAGTTTTTGATGTTTTTAAAAAACAAGTTATTTTAATTACGAAATGATTTCCTAAAACAAAAAAATATCTCACGATTGTAGCTGCGAACTGCTGCAGCTAAATTTTGGCTTAATATCAACAGTAATATTTGCTGAATGCAATACTGGAAAGATTTTGACAAACCTACATACACCAAAAAAGTTACATTTTCAATCTAGTCATCATTTTATGTGATAATGTAACTGTGAATTACGACTTTAACAGAAGGTGAAAATCCAAAAGATTCAGGCAAGCAGATAATTACCGTTACTACAAGAATCCATTGTTATTTGATAAAATATTCGCTTAGAAACAGGACGTGTGGCATGAACATTCGAGACGTGAAAAAAAAACTGACTGTTACATTGCCTCAAGAGGCAATCGACTAGCTACTGTTTATAAAACAAATACAAGCATATGTAACGTCATTGAGGTCCGTAGCTTATTCAGTGTTTTTCAAGCGAGTATGAACTTGTAAACTAATTTTAACTTATTTCATTACATGACAATTTTTTTATTAATTCCACCGGTTTATGGTAATGGCCCACATTGCGTCGATTCGTAAACGTCGATTTGTGAAAGTTAGTAAAATTATTGCACATTTCAATGTTTCCAAACAAAATATTTTCCTTTAGATTATCTCATTATGTTTGATTAAATTAGTGAAAATATTAAATATCCTTGTTCTGATTGGAAATGACTGCCGATTTGTAGGTGGGTCATAAATATGAAACATATACTCTAATAATCGATATAATCGTCAAAATTAATGAATAATTACCTACATGTATATTATTAATAACCTGAATTAACTATTTGTTTTTGGTGTCATTACTTTTTACAAATATTGATCAAATATCGAGCTTGGCTTGTATTCGCCATGGCTGCCAGCCAATTTCGACCGGTTTTAGGGGTAAATTAATGGTAGCCGAGTAACATGCATTCAAAGATGAGAAGCTGAACACAGGGAAGGCATATAAAATACTCCCAGTATTTTTAGTTGTCCCAGTTAAGTAGTATTATTGAATATGCACACGTCAACGGCGAAGTCACGAAAGTGTATAATTAGAAAATATTCGTACGATTCAAAACTCTTGAGGAACTCTCCAATCTTTAATAGGACAATTCTAATATTCATATCGTTTCTTCGTGTGGCAAATTTTATAATCTCGCCAAGAAAATAATCCAATTGATTTTACGATGATGCAAAGTCAGAAGAATACAAATTGTAAAAGAATGTATTGGAAATGACAATATTGAACGCAGATATATGAGCCGTCTTTTCTTTAAAGTGGTATAAGTCCAGTTTTGGAAAAAAATGACTTAATGGTAATTGTAGTAAGATATAGATATCCTCTTTTTATATTTATAATCATACACTCAATGGAGCACGATTTCTTGATAAAGTAATCAAAGAATTTTAAGTATAAACTGTTATCGCAAAAATATTTTTTTTGAAAGTGGAATAAGTCCATTTCTAATAATCATAGTTAAAACAACATTCTAATTGCAATTATTATTGATTATTACGACTTCAGTGTGCACTGCCCTTTAGCAGATATTAGCTAGTGCCTTAAAAACAACATCGTAAACAAGATAACGGTATTATTGCCATGATGATGTGGTGAGAAGTAATTTTACTGATTTTGTTTAGTATGCTTCCGCAAGTCCTACTATTTGGTGTGTGTTTCTTATACTAATCGATTGCAGCGTGAGTATTATTTAAATATAATTGTTATCAAAGCAGAGAATCAAAGTTTTAGATAAATAATACTTCATACTAATAATATAAAAAAATAGTATTCAAAAACTGGAAATATTATTCCTGCAAAGAATCGTATTACAGAGGAAGATCGGATATCCCTTTTTAATTTTTTGGGGGAAATGGAGGATGTTGAGAAACAAAATACATTCTTGTGTGCATCTACTCATCGTACGCCAGTAAAAAGAAGACGACGTAGAAATTTTAAAGGATGAGCCAGAGATTGTACTTATACATACTTTTTAAAATTGAAAAAGTATTATAATACTATTATAATACAATAAAGAATTGCCGAAAAAAATAGATTCATTTTGTATGAAATGATACGAGAAGATTTTGTCTGAACCAAATCTCTAGAAAACGCAATATCAAACAGAAAACAAAATGCGAACGGAGAAATTATAAAATGGCTGAAAATATGCTGGATGAGGTTTAAAAGGGATGAACCGTACAAAATTTTTCACAAAACTAGTATGCAAGAAAATGCTCCATTTAAAGTAATTTTTTATTTGGAAAACAAGGAAGACCCAAACATCTCAGCAAAATTACTATGTTGCCACTGTATAAAACGTCAAGACCTATAACAAGAGAGAGATACAGCGATATGATGAGTTTACTATATCCATTTACTGTTTTATGTATCCAATTTTTGCTCCCCTTTTTTGTACTTTAACACACATTTTTATCTTGAAAGCTAGTGTGAAACCTGTTTAGATTGGTAAAATTAGAAACAGATAGAATTACAGTAAATTCACTGAGCCATCAAAATACAGAGACGAGGTGTCTAGCGACCCTAACTGTATCAACTATACCTCCATTCTACTATTTTTTACTAATAAATTGAAAACACTGTTTACATATTAATGAAGACGAATGTTATTAAGGGGGTTAGAACACCTTGATGTGTTAAAGAAATATCGAATTTTTTGAATTTATTTATGATTCACAAAAAAAAACTGTTTCTCACAATAGTCAATACCTACACATATACAAATTTTGTACAATTTCGTGTGGTTGAAAAATCACAAAATGGTGACACCTTAAAGCAAAAGATTCATTATTTGGCAAGAAATTGACCCTTTATTCGAGCATTAGTCAGATAAAAATTAATATATTGAAAAAATCCTATGTCGGAAGATACATAATTATCGAGTATTCAATATTCAATTGTTCAAATGTTTTATAAACCTGCTCGATCGCCACATTTGTTTTTGAAGAAAAATTTTCAAATTTGTATATATTGTCCCTATACATACATGTTTCTGTCTTTATTGACAAATTTTGATCGAACGAGAAAGTTTCTGTCACTTAGGAATAATTTTTCAAAAATGAGGTATTTTTTTAACACATCAAGGTGGTTTAATCCTTTCGTACAAGTAATATCAAATATAATATAACACATGCAGCTAATAAAACGTAGTTTAAAACATGTAGCGGACTATTGAAATATAATGTAAAAAATGTGGCGATCTACTTAGAAGTGCACCTGATAGTTCCACTCTTCAAACTCCGATGTTTATTGAAAAACAGTGCGAAGAATGTCCGATAAAGCCACAAGCAATGAAATTTCAGGTTATTGTTAATCAATATTTCCATACATCTAGTGTACCTATCGATAAAATTTACACGGTTCGGGGAGCCCAACGATTTTTCAGCGAACTTTTCATTTATTTAAAAGCCGCCTATGCGATTCATGTCCACGTATCGAACACCGAAAAAATCGCGAATTTCGCGAGCAAGGCGATTTTGTCAGTGACCCGCGTGTATAAAATGCAAATTCTTCGGAGTTTCGTTTACGCTGAGCGACGGGAGAGGATATTCGATGTGAAATAAAAGTCTATTTTCTTAGGGCAGTGAAATTTCCAGTGGAGTTTTAAACAGGAACAACAATCAACAAAAATATTTCAATATTTAATCTTTATTTTTCCTACTGCTACGATATCTTGAGATTAGCTGCATGAAAAGTTTATAAAAAAAATAGGGTAAATATTTTTTTGTGGGGAATAGAAAAAAAATAGTTAAGAATAGTAGAGAGTATTAAAAGAGAATAATTTTATAAAAATTATTTTATTTGCTTTCCTTAAATTATAAAACATACAATATTTTACACAAAGAAAGTATTTCATTTTCAATACTAGAAGTATCGAAGCAGTCAAAATGACTGGTTCGAAATCTCATAAAAGTTATTAAAATTGTCATAACAATGTATTTTCCGAAATTCTTTCCAATTTTTATTGCAAGATATAAGAGAAAATGTTCGTTAACTTATCAATTTGCATATTTTCAAAAAGCTATCCCTTTTACCAACGTGATGGAAATAGAAACACGTTCATCGTTGGTAGTTCTAGTGTTAAAGAACGTTGCTCCTCGGCGTCACGCGAACAGGTGCGTCAAGTACCCCGAACAGGTAATACCGTAATCACCAGATTACGGACTTTATGCATTCACAGCATATGTGATTATCTAAAATACAGTACAGTAAGAAGTTTAGTGAAATGTAATGGGCTAGTTTAGTTTAATTGGAACCTGATGGCATTTTCGATGAAGTAAATAAACTTCTGTTTGATTCCAATAATCTGTAAATCACTTTATAAACATCTGTATTTGAATAAATATCCCGAATCTACTAATCACATTAAAACTTTAGTTGGATCATGAAACAAGTAGAAAATATTTTCGTCGTCGAGAACTCATGGCATTTGTTGTCCATCGTTCATTGAAAAAAGTCTGTTTATCGTTCATTAAGTTTGTTCTGACATAGTATTTAATAAATAGGTTTTTTCACACTTACCGTAGAAGTCACATCATTGTCCTTCCCACAACCTTCAATTACATAATATAAAATATAAAAGGCAGGTAACCGTAGAAATTCTTACATAATTATACGCATTTTTATACAATGGTTTAATCGGATACGACGTATTCTTTTCTTTTGCTATTTTAAGATGGAATAATACAATAAGATGTGTACCTTCATAGTAAAGCGAAAGTATTTACATCACTTCAAAATCCGAATAGGTCTTTCGAATTTATTTATACATGGAAATGTGTAAGTATTATGTTGTTGAATAATAAATGTTGTTTTCCAATGCAATTTATTTCAGCCATCTTAACAATGGAATCAACCAACTTTCAAATCGTTAGTAAGGTTGTATCTCTTCAGGTGGAACTTATTTCGATTAAAAATATTTGCTTCACAAGAAGTCATAATTGTTCAGTTTAAAAACGACACTTCTTATGTAACAAACTAATATTTAAAACATGTACTTATTAAGCATGCAATATTCAACGAAAAAATATTTTAAATAATATGTAAAAGTAGTGAAAAGTAGTATTTCAGGTAACATTCAGAATATTAGGAAATATTAAGATTAAGATACCTTTATTTTAAACACTCGAAGCATAAAAGAAAATGTTATGAGTTTGTGTCTTAAATACATATTTCAAATATCTTTTGTGAATAAAAATAACCTAAGAAGAAGAATTTTATCACAACGCAAGGAACCATAGAGGTACATAAAATAAACTTACTTTTAGTATAAGTACAACTAAAATTTTTATTCTCCGAGCTTCCCTTTCGAAATTACCTAAGCACTCTAGCGAAACTACGCAGTCTATAATGCATATAAATATCTGTCTTTTGTTGTACCTCTAATGCACTAATAAGTATTATTGCTTAAATATTGCAACACGACCTACGGGTTTCATCGTGAAGAAAACAGAAATTAACTAAAAATAAATTAAAGTAAATAAAATATTTTAAAACACGACGGTACTACTATCAATGTCGTTCAAATAAAATACCAATTTTCAATATCACATAAAAACGTATAATGAGAACAAAATACCATTTCATTTATATATTTTTACACACACTTTAAAATAAGGTAAAGGACTACCGACAATATTGATAGAAATACATTGGAACTTCTAAAGTATAAGTACACTAATTGAATTATTTGATCCTTATACGTTCTAACTGATGCGAATAATCCGCGGTTGCAAAACACTTGAGGGTTATCAAAATTGGACGACTGGTTTATGCAAGTCTATACAAACGATCCGAGATAGGAGCGTCCTGGGAGTCGGAAGGGCTCTCGAAAGCTAAAGCATACATATGTATGCAAGTGTGTACATAACTCGACGGCGGCAATATTCTCAAACTATTGGTTGACAATCTTATGATCGAAGAGACTTGACGTTTTCTATTATACACGGTTTATCTTGAAAGTTTCCGAATTGAAGTTAAAGCAGCAATTTTTCATATGATATTCGCGCTTTTTATCAGCAATTATTTCAAGTAGTTTCCCCCTGAAGTGGTATATTGTACATTAACATTACATAAACACTGTGAATGGTTCTGGTGATTCTTCTTGAAGTTGGCGGAGACAGTAGTGGTTGAAGCCCTGTGAATGTCAAAATGATTTTAGATTGTCGTTTCTTTGTCTTCAGTTCTAATTTGAGTAACAGGAATTAAGATAAAAGACCCATTTACTGCCACGTACCGAATTACTGATATCCTAGACTGTTTTACTTAAAATAACAAATAAACTTTGTGACGTTGTACATAAAAACAATTCTGCATGCAATTAAAACTGTAATTCATACGATAGAAAAAGCAGCACTTAATTTCCTTTTTCCATTGATTTTTGTAAAATGTTCAACAATTTTTAGTTGATTGGAAGAGTAAAAACGACGTCTTCCTTACTAGCGAAAGGGAAAATAAGATACTAAAAAAAAGCTATAATTGTAATATTTGAGCTAGTAATATAATAAAATGTAATGTTTTAGATAATATAAAGATCATGTAAAATAATGTCAATCATAATGTAACAATTCGTTAAAATTTTTAGTTTAATATTTGGGTGATAGTGATTGGTATAAGCGCTTCAATAATTTTTTAATTACTGTCATGGCAGTAATTGCTTACGAAAACAAATCCATCCGCTATTAATTTCAACAAGCCGTCTGCAATCACGTGCAACCTAACCGGTTTTAGTATATGTCTGTACTTACGACGTTCTCCACAAATAGGTACCGAAATAGATGTTTATACGAACATACAGTTTTCGTAAGGACCTGTGTATAAAATTACAAAATAAAATAATGAATTAATTAATAAAATGTAGTTTAGAACTGTTTTATATAATTTTTTAAAAAAGTGACAATATTTAGGTACACGAGATGACAGTACTTGGTAAGGTGGTAGTAATTGGGATGTCAGTAATTCGATCAAACACGTTTTAAGGGTGACAATATTAGCCTTCGGGTTATATTTTTGATACAAAATGAATTTATAAGCAAAAGTAAAGGTTCAGAAAGTTGCTACAAATTTTTTCTTCAATTAAACGTATTAAATTATAATGATAATAAATGCATACAAAAACTTATGTTTTTGGTCAATTAATACAAAAATTATGCAATAATGTCAGTGTCATTTCTTAAAGTGTCAGTCTTTGGGTCTTTTACCCTAGATTGATGTAACCGAATTAGACGAATACGGTGGATAAGCAAACTATGATTCCTATTCAAACGAAAAGGTTGTATAAACTTATGACTCGTAAGAAGGCAAAAGTTTCGATCATCGTCCTTTTTACCATCTTGAAGAAGAATTATCAAAGCTGTTACCAGAGTTCCTATAATTATTGTGAACAGTATATATCTTTAAAAGAAAATTATATTTAATATTTGATGATAAAAAGCATCATCATATTACGGAAAAAATCCTAATTTTCTACCATTTTCCACCATTTTTCTGCTAAAAATTGCTTCGTAAAATGAAGAGTAACGACTTCTAACATGCAATAATTAAATAAATGAGACGCGTAAAAGTTGTAGAACACAATTGGGTCAGCTCCTTTTCCTTTTATTATAGTACCTCACATTTAATTACCTTTTCGCGAAAATGAAATTCGGTCGTTATGAACTTCTTCATAATTTCAACAAGTGAACTTCAAAATGTATCGAGTTTAAAATTCCGAACTAAAATTAATGTAACGGAAATTTCAACTAAATACCACCAAACTATTCGCACAATAATTCACAAAATCGATTATAGTAACTTTTACGTCTTGTATAATATAATCACGTAAATATGAAACAAAACGTTCAGACTTTAAATAGCAGTACACAGTCCTCGCGACTATCGACTCTTTGTTGATATGCGATTATTGTCATGGCGTCATCCCCACCACTGGGGGGGGAGGCCGTGGAACTCGGCAACCGCATACTTTGTTGCCGCAGCGCGCCGAGACTGCTTCCCGTTCACGAGCCGACGACTGAACGTTGGGAGCCCACAAAAAAGTTACATTCCTGAGTGTCGGTGAGACCATGCTAATGCAACGATAAAACTTTTTTATTTGTGGTTCTTTATTAATGAAACTTTTACAAACATATTGGTGAGATTTTTCTGATTAAAATGGTTTCAAACACGATGCAATTTGGGTTATATTTACTTATCATTTATCAGAATCTATAATGAACTATGGTCTGTTTTTCTAAAGAGCCGTCGGGGTCGCCCTGCCTCGATGCGTGGCCTGGTGGGGATCCAACGCGAGCTGCGTATTTCGTGGGACGTTGTGGCGGCTCAATGCCACTGTGTGCCTCTTTCCATCCTCCGAAACTTTGGCACGAGAGCCTTTCGCTCAGACGCTCGGTAAACGAACTTCCTTCTTTACCCTGCAATTTCCACGTGTAGCATGTAATAACCTACATATTAATTTAATCCCCTTTTAATATGTTGCTCAATATTTGGTTACAATACATTCTTTCAAAAGAAATAAACTTTTTCTTATGCATGTATTTTAACTCTTGACGTGTGAAAACGTTCAGCGTCTCGTCAACATTCTGCGCGATTTCCAGACAATGAATGATTGACGGGCGCTTGCCGAAAGCAGTCCCCACTCCTTGGGATTGTAGGTAGGTCCTTCTCGAGAGGTTTGTAATACTTGCGATGGAGACAGACGACCGTAGACGAGGACGCACGTCGACGGTCGCACGTCATTGGCCAAGACGCGAAGAATGAGAGAGACACAAGTGCCGTAGATGTCTCGCGATTGCGGCAACACCGCGAAAAATCGGGCCTACCTCCCAGGGCTCTTCTTTAGAAAAACAGACCATAATATGAACTATTAACAATTTCTACAAGAGTAAATATGATATCATCGTAAATTTGGTATCATTTTAACCAGAAAAATCTCACCAATATTCTAGTGAAAGTTTCATTAACAACGAATCAAAAATAAAAAAAAATAAAGTTGCTCGCGGGACTCGGCGGACGAAGCAGGGGAATCTACGACGATTAGTCGAAGCATTCAGTCGTCAGCGACTGCCCAGAGAGCTGTCGACGAATAAAATGTAGCTGGATCACCTCTATTCACACGTATTTTTATTATTGGCCGAAACGGTACACACCAATCAGACTATGTGGTCGGCTATACTGTAACCATTGGTCGGCGAGAACAACGCAGGCGGGCCACGCAGCCGAGTTGAGTGGAAAGAGATGCTTTCTCTGTCTGTTCCCTACGTCGGTTGTCCTTTTCTATGTCGGAGGACTACAGAGGCGAGTGTCGAGACTCGATTTTCGGGCAAAAAACGTATTCACGAGGGTCAGAAGCGTTTCGCCTGGTCCACGATTATCGACCACTTGCAGACCCGAGTTAGGAACGATAATCGAGAGGAGTATGTATAGTGACATTAAGAGACCTGTTATTATATATTTTTTATGCATTTCCTTGTAAATGTAGTAAACTAATACTAGACTGGAGATTTTTATAGGAATTCACAGCTTCCATGGAACTATTTATAGAAGCAAAAGTTAAATATAATTTAATATCCTTTATTATCGGACTACTCAAATCCAATCGAACCTATAGACTCCATTTTTATTACATTCTCTCTGATTTTATTAAATTTGTGTTTCATGTATTCACAGTTGCAATAAATTCACACAAATGCGTTGTCTAATTGTAAACCTTTACGTAAAAAGTTTTACTCAAGTTACGTAGGTTACATTTCAACGTGATTTATTTTTCGCAATTGCAATCGTCAGAGATTTGAAAGGTACAACAGTTTCTTTCTCTCTGCAAAGACCTTCAAATAGCTCTTAAAACATTTAACGAAAAATCGTTTATTTACAATATCATATTTTACACAAAAAAAAAACGTTCTTACATTTTCTTCGTATCATCTACCGTTTAGCAGTTACTTGAAACGGCAGAAATTTGTAGACACCCTGTATTTTTAAAATTTACTTCTTCGTTCAGTTGTATCTTTCGAAATGTAAAAGGAAAATTCTTCCTTCGCGATCGTCGTTTCGACAAAGCTTAGCTTTCTAGGCGTAATGACCTAGGGAATAATTACGATAAGTGGGCAAAATTCGAGTAAATTTTTATTTGAATAAATATAACAAATAAGTCATTAATTGTTCAATTATCCACCAATTGTATGAGATATCTTTATTGAATGATGCGTTATTCATTATTGCTTGTTCACGTTTACCCCTCAAGAGGAATTAAGTATTTCATACTTATGCTGTTGTTAAATTACAGTAGTCCATAGTTTATAATTTACAGTGTGTCATTAAGCACAATACAGCACTACGTCGGCTGCACCAGTAGGAAGACTTTTCACTTTTGCCACAATGATAAATGTTTCAAAATCACACAAACTTATCGTCGCTCTAGTTCTTAAGCTCTAGTTCTAAAATGTACTATCTCCACTAGTTTCTAAACTAAGAAAACTGAGTTTAATGTTTACAAAGATACGATTATTTAAGGTCACCTAAGGTTACGAATATAATAGATTGATTACCAAATTTTGTTTTTCTGGAAATAAAATTTTGTTGAAAATGGAGTTTGTACAATTAAGAACTCAGGCAAGGATATTCTTATGGTCTTTTCGACAAAATAATCGTGGTCAAAGTAAACTTAAATACTTCAGTTTAATTAATTACTAGCGCCATGGTTTATCAATATTTGTTATTATTACAGTCATATGCAAAATGTAGCGAACGCAACGACTTGGATAAAATATGTATCATAGTGTGACATATTTACAATTTTCCTGTTATCCCTCTCATTTTGTCCTGTTATTTTACACTAAAAACTTATTCAAGTAATAAATGATCGAATAAAACTTCTTTCATACAAAGCAATTCAATTACAAAAATAATAATTATATACCTAATCCTTCGAACAGGTAGTTTGAAACTTGAAGCTTTCACAGAATTTAATTCTCTTTGTTGTGGCTTCAAAGCGCAAGTCATGTCCTTTTGGAAAAATTGTTCCAATCTCTCGCCAACATTGCAGTTATCTTCATCGTGAATCGAATGACACACTAATATTGACACCTGGCACGTATTGCGCATCTATGCAACTAATTATTTTCTTGCCCCTTGCTTTGCTCAATCCATTTAAAGAATTTAGCCAATGACCTAAATGGTGCGAGGAAAAATAACTGCCCGAATTGTTTCTTTGAACGAATACCTTTACCATCTGCGTTACTATGTGCTCTAGACTGCGCAACTGCCGCTGGGCTTTCTAACGCGAGCCTTTTTAAAATACCTCTTTCCACCCTCTGTCCTCGGAGTGGTCGACGTAGGAAGCAGTACCAAACGTGTCCAGGTCATTTCCCATCAGCGCCACTTGCTTAACCGACTCCAGACACTGTACAATCCCAACAACGCACAGTGTCTCGAACAATGGACGAAAGTAAAAAAATCAAAGTGCCAGATCCACAAATTTTTCTATCTTAAGATACTAGTCGTGAAATGTAGTTGTTATACAATACACCAATTTGTTAAAATTAGAACGTAAACTTTACTGTAAAAATCTGTGTATTTTTTTAAGCGCGTGCTATTTGCAGACCAGTTGTGCAATTAATTTGATGTTTATAAGTTGAGTTTAATACTGTAGTACTTTTGAAATTAATGAGTAAGTTTAATAAAATGGTAACAAATTGTCTTAAGTTTTATGTAACATATTTATCAACTTTAAAAGACTTGTAGACAAAATAGCGAAAAATACTTCGTGTATTCAATTTAGGAAACAATAAACTTTACATTATAACCAAGTGCGATTGCCCAAATTTTCGCAAAATAGAAGAAATAGTCGAAATCTTTATTAAGACATTCCATAAGCTCACTTAACTGAACTAGATTTATTATGCAATTAGCTACTTAAACGCATGCTACTTTAACGTATGGCTGCTGTACAAAAAATTATATAATAATGGATAAATCATATATTCAATCATCAGATACGAACACCGATTCTTATTCTGACTCAGATAAAAATGCACTATAGTAGTTATAATTAATTTGATAAAAAACATGTTTCATACAAAAGGTAGTCAGTATTCAGTTAACAACAAACTGCAATAGTAAATATTGAAAAAACCTTTAGATTCGATAAAACATCAGGATCACCTGAATTTCTTTGAACGGAACTGTATATTTTTTTATGCATCAATTGATGCATCTTCGTATTCCTTTTAAAAAAAATATTACGGTACTCAGGTCAAAAATTGTTTAGTTCAGAAGCCACGATTTTTGTTCAGAACGCCCATATATGTACCTACTGGCCGAAATTTCTATAAAGTCATTATGTTTTTTTATGAATTCTTATAATTATTCCATACCAATCAAAAATTTGCGTTTGGTAGCGTATTGGAATTAATTAAAGAAATTCTACGCATCGGTTTCAAAAAATAAATATAACATTTATTTAAAAAAAAATACAAAAATATAATTCAACAGAAAACAAACTGCGCAATTTCTATAAAGTAATTCGCTTTTTACATAAGTAAAGTTGATATTAACAATTGTCTTTCACTAATTCTATATTAATACTTAGTATAATCTCCATTATTTAATGAAAATAAAAAACCAGATACGTTGAAGCAATAAAATTCGTGGTATTTTAAACTACACCAGCCGAAATTTCTATAAAATCATCTTCATATTCGAAGATATTTTCATTAAAACACATGGGGGTTACACTATATAATAATATACAAATAGTGAAAGACAATTGTTAATTTCAATTTTACTTCTGTCAAAAGCGAATTACTTTATAGAAATTGCGCAGTTTGTTTTCTGTTGAATTATATTTTTGTATTTTTTTTTAAATAAATTTTATATTCATTTTGTTGAATCGATGTACACACTTTCTTTAATTAATCCCAAAATGCTACCAAACACAAATTTTTCATTGGTATGGAATACTTATAAGAATTCATCAAATAGAAATTTCGGCCAGTGTACACGATCTACTAGGAGGGTGGGAAATCGCCGCAGATACATACAGTGGGTCCAAAAAGTATTCGTACACCCTTTTAAACAGAACAACTCTTTCAAAATAGAATCAAGTGACTTGAGTTTCTTTGTGAAGTTAGAAGGATTAGTGTACTAAATGATGTGTTAACAAAATGTTGAAAAAGTTGTAATTGGTCGGAATCGCGAAGAAAATACAATAGTGAATGTCATTTTTTACAACTTTTTTGTCAGAGACTGTAACGAAAATTTAATAAATACATTTCGAAGATTTATGTTAGTTATATACATGCTGCAACTTTTATTGAAATGGGTTAATACAGAAACGAGTAACAGGCATCGAAAGATCTAAGAATCTTTAGATATACTACAGAGATTGGGTGTCGAACCTTCGTAGAGGCAAGACGTGTTTACGCGCGAGTGACAGCGAGTGAGAACAGAATATAACAGAAGTAAAAGAGTCAAACCCGTGCCCCCACTGCTCCACTTGGTGTTGCTAACACCAAGCAAGAAATTAAAAAAAGGGAAAGGAACTGCAGTTGTCTCTTTCTACGGAGACACGTGCAGTGATTTCTCTGGAAATATGGCAATACCGACAAGAAAAGTCATCCCTTCAACGTCGTATGCAAGAATGGTGCCACCATTGCAATACCCGACCAAGGAACAAGCGATAGTTTTGGACTCAATAGAAGGCCTCACAGTGCAGGACTATACAGTGGCGATTGGTAAGATAGTTCAACCTATTAATGTACGTTATATCTCTCGAATATCCCACGGACGTGTGTGTGTGTATACTTGAGCACAAAAGAGATAGCTGACAAGCTTACCGGTAATCGCACTAAGGTAAACATCGGACCGCATACCTTAGAAATCCGACCGCTAATATCAAAATCAAAACACATCATACTATCCAACGTTTGTCCAATCATTCCCAATTCCACTATAGAAGAAGAATTATTAAAATTAAATATAAAACCAACCTCACAGATTACAAGCATTAGAGCAGCTGTAAGCAATCCGGGATACGCTCATGTACTCAGCTTCCGTAGACATATGTATGTACAACCGAAAGATATGGATAACCTGCCAAGCACTCTTCGAATAAATTTTGACAATATAGTATACTGGATGTATCTCTCAACAGAAAAATTAACATGCTTTCTTTGCAAGGAGAAGGGACATATAATAAAACACTGCAAAAATACTGACCCCAACATTCAAGATCCACAGGACACCGCTACTCAGGTAACATTTAATAATAATCAGAGACAGATTGATATTCCACAAAAGGACGAAGAAGAGAAAAAAGCTAAACAGGATATGTCACCCCTCACCAAGACGAAAAGACCACTGTCCATTACAATATCATCTTCAAGCTTTCCTGAGTTAATAAATACAGGCAATATAAATGTAGGTAACAAAGATAAAGAAGAGAGTATTAAAATAGTCATAAAAAAAACAAGAAAAGTTACATCGAAGATAAGTGACATCGAAAAAAAACTGCTACCCGCTAAAGATAACATTATATCGAATGCTCAAAAATACCCGCTGACCTTTGAAAATTTTGCAAGATTTATATTCGAAACACAAGGAAAATCTAATATAAGCGACATTGCAAAAGAATATACAACAGACACCGCAGCTTTAACCAATCTACTTACATAAACATATAGTTTTCTTGATGAACAAAATATAAAAAATCGTATTATTAGAATAAAAAAACGAATCCAGCCTCTTGACCCAGACTGCAACCACAGTGACGACTACACCATATAAAATATTAAAAATAAAAAATATCTATCATGGACCAACACCTGAAAACAATAAGAATCTTATTTTGGAATACACGAAGTGTTTCGAAACGCAAAGAAGAATTGCAGGTCATCCTCCAAGACGTTGACATCTTTATATGCGCTGAATCCTGGCTAAAACCTGAAGAGGACTTTCAATGCACAGTTTTTGTACCTTTCAGAAGAGACAGAATTCACTCTCGAGGAGGAGGTATCCTTATCCTAATCCGTAAGACACTAGCATTTTTAGAAATAAGCAGAGTAAGATCTCCGAACCGATCGGTGGAAATGTGTGGCATCCAAATCACAAACATAAAACCATCCTTGATCTGATAGTTTGTTACCGAGTTCCAGATCACACTCTCACACAAGATTAAGGGAAACAAATTGTAGAAAATGTTGGTAAAAATGTACACGGCATTCTAGTTGAAGATTTCAATTCCCATAACAAAATGTAGAATTGCTCCAACACCGACACGAATGGAGAAAGATTCTGGTCTAGTATTGATTGTCATAATCTCTTTCTGCATAACAATAATACTTTTACACGCATAGATACTCAAAGAAATTTGAAATCAAACATTGATCTTGTTCTCTCCACGATGAATGTAGCAGACAAAACTAATATAAAAGTAAATGAGGAAACTTGGGGCTCAAATCACTACCCTATTTTCATAGAAATTCATGCAAGCAAAAATTATTATAAAAAAAAATCCTTTAGGTTAAAAACACGCCGAACAAACTGGGAACATTACGTAGCACACTCAGATCGTGGTTACTCATAATTTCTTTCCGCGGATTACTGTCAATCTTCACGAGTAAAAAATATGAACTATTCGTTAAAATGATTAGCGATGCAGTGGAATCTTGCACACCCATAAGTAAAACAAAAAACCCATGCAATGCAAAGAACCCAGTTCCCTGGTGGGACTACGAATGTAATCGAATCAAGGGCTTAGACGGGCGTCCTACAAAAAATGAGAGCACACCAAGAGTCTAAATGACCTTATAGACTATAAAAAGATTTGTGCTTTAGCGATTAAGACTTTCAAAATGAAGAAACGGGAGAGCTTCAAGGAGTTTGCTAAAAGTATTAACTTTCAAACTGATCCGAAATACGTTTGGAATAAATGCAAGATATTTAAAAACAAATGTACAAGAATCAACCCGTCGCATGTTACACACAACCTCCAAACAGAATTAAAAATTGCGACCTCTATGAACAAAATAAGCTGTAATACAAACGATTTCTTTAACATGCACTTTGATTTTACAGAGTTTAACATAGCCCTCGATTCAGCACCTTTTAAATCGGCCCAGGAATGGACGGAATTGATTGTGAGGTCTTACAAACCATGCCAATAAAGTATAAATTAACACTATTAGACATATACATGAAATGTATCTAAATAACGACTATTCATCCAGTTGGAAACAATCCTTTGTGCAGTTCATTGACAAACCAGAGGGCAACAGTGTAAGACCAATAACCCTGTCCTCGTGTCTATGCAAACTTCTAGAAGCTCTTGTAAAAAGTAGGCTGCAATGGTGGGTGGAATCTAACAACCTACTACCTAATAACCAATCTGGATTTAGAAAAGGTAGATCCTGTGTCGATAATCTGGTGAACCTTACGCTACAAGTGGATGAAGCTTTGACATTCATAAGAGACGCTATCGCCTCCTTTTTGGATGTAAATGGAGCGTTCAACAACGTTAAAAGCGATATACTATTAAGAAAACTTGCGGAGGTGGGTTGCTCAGTAAATTTAATCAAATTTGTCAGGTTCCTTACATACCAAAGACACATCTATACAAGTTATACAGGTGATGAGTATAGGACCGTATACAAGGGAGTACCTCAAGGCGGTGTCCTCAGTCCGTTATTATACATAACATACGTACGAAGCATTACTGATAATTTGCCAAAGACTGTAACTGTTTCTAAATTCGCAGATGACATTGCAGTTTTTTCAAAAATCTCACCTGTCAGTAAATGTAGAAATACAATCGAAAAATCGGTAAATATTATTATGAAGAACCTGGCAAATCTTCGTCTAGATTTATCTCCACTGAAGACTGTTTTAATACATTTTAATAACAAAAATATTTTGCATGGCGAAACAGAAATTAAAATCGTCGGTCATGGTATAAAATCCAGTTACTCGGCACGCTTTCTAGGCATCACCTTTGATTACAAAATGACATTCACTCCACAAATAAATATAATACGTAATAAGTGTATGAGGGCTTTAAATATTATAAAGTTCTTATGCGGCACATGGTTTGGCTCCAACCCCGAAACACTGATCATTCTGTATAAAAGCTTCGTTCGTTCTATTATGGATTATAGTTGTTTTGTATATTTCCCTACGCGCATAGATTGTATAAGAAAACTTGAAACAATACAAAACTCAGCAATACGGATTGCCTTAGGATATAGAAGTAGTACACCAACGAATGTTTTACTAGCAGAATCCAAACTGCCACTAATCCAGGAGCGAACAAAGTTCTTATGTAACTGTGATTTAAGTAAAATGTTGTCAAATACAAATTTACCTGTAAAAAAAATAATATACAAGTACCACAAAAAATGTGCTAAAAAACAGAACAAAAAGAATCGAATACTAAAGCAATGTATCGAAAATGCTGTAAAGGTTTGCAAGCCGATTAATGTCTAAAAGCAATTTGATATTTACCGTCACGAATATAAAACTATAGTCACTTCTATACCAATTAACTTGGAACTAGGAAAAGTCTTGAAGGAAGCCAAAAATCCAAACCAATTAATAACGGATATGCTCTACAGAAATAACGCCTACACGATCTATACAGACGGAAGCAAAATAACGGGTAATGTGTACGTGGGATCAGCTTGCGAGTCCCCCGAGCTAGGTATTATAAGAACAAGAAGTATCAATAGTAGAGCTTCCGTTTTCACTGCGGAATGCATAGCACTAAACGATGCTCTTGGAATCTCCTTAAAATGCTCTGACAAGGATATTCTTATTTTGACCGACTCCCTAAATGTCTTGCAAAGCCTTCAGTCCACCAAAGTAGATAACAAAGCAAACACTTATATTCTTGAAACAAAAAAACGATACAACTTGTTCTTACAAAAAAATCCCAACAGAACCATACAATTTTTCTGGATTCCGTCGCATGTTGGTATAAAAGGTAACGAAGACATCGACCGATTAGCTAAGCTGGCCACTGTAACATCAAGGGACGAAATATTGACTATCCCTTAAACTGATCTATACGAAAATTTTCGTAAATCAGCACGTTCGGAAAACATTAGTACTGTAAAGCAACAAGGTCTTACTAAAGGGAAAGGGTATTTCCAGAATTTCCACCGTGATAATTCAGTTCCATGGTATGCCCACAAAAGACTATCGCGTGAACTTATCGTCACCATAAACCGTTGCGGATCTGACCATTATAGCTTAGCTGCATCACTCTCTCGTATAGGTATTATTAATGAACCCAAGTGTGAATGTGGAAACGCAATCCAAGATGTCAACCATATTATATGGCAGTGCTGCCTATATGTATAACTCACAACGATCCAAACTAATAAGACAATTACAAAAAATTAAATTATATCCTCCCCTAAGTATAGACATAATAATCGCTAAATCAAACATACCAGCCTGTTCATATGTTCACAGCTTCTTGAAAAATTGTAATCTCAAAATTTAAAGTAACAACCAAAACCTAGAATGTAAGTTGTTTAAATTTATGTAATACTTAACTACTGTTATGACTGTACAACTTATTCTATTGTATTATTCATGTACTCATGTGCTTAATAAAAAAAAAAATGTACTACAGTTGCAGGTCAAAAGTCACGAAAACCTTCGATTTTCAACATTTTTAACCATTTGTAGCTCATAACAACGTTAACCGTCTTCGATGAAATTTTCAGCATGCATATAACTCATAACATAAATCTAAGCAATGTATTCGTTAAATTTTCATTACAATCTCAGAGAAAAAATACGCAAAAAGCGACCTTTACTATTTTCTTCGCGATTCCGACCAATTGCCACTTTTTCAACATTTTGTTAACACATCATTTAGTACTCTAATCCTTCTAACTTTACAAAGAAATTCAAGTCACTTGGTCTAATTTTGAAAGAGTTGTTCTGTTTTGAAGGGTGTACAAATACTTTTTTGACCCCATCTATATGAACCAGTCGCAACACTCCAATGCTTAAAAATTCTTGAAGGCCAAATCTTCGAAGATTTGAGCATTTCGAGTAGTACGTCCTGGTTCATACTCAATTTATTGCCCAAGTTTGCATCATCTGGAAATGCCCAGCTAACATTTGGGGTCAATGTTTGGATTTTTTCCACTCTAATAGCTTTTTCTCCCCAAGAACAGAAGGTAACCGTCGGAATCCATTACAGACGTAACAAACATACCTATAAATCACTTTGGAGTTTGTCCAACGTTGATCATGATTACCGAGGTTCATAGTGATAAATTGTTTTTCTTTTTATTTGCAGGCCGCGTGGGTTTCTCTGAGTCGGGACCGGCGGTAGCAGAGCCGTGATCAAGATGAGTCTTATAAACTCGGATACGGAGAACCGCGTGGTCCTGAATGTGGGCGGGATCCGGCACGAGACGTACAGAGCGACCCTGAAGAAGATCCCCGCGACGCGACTGTCCAGGCTGACCGAGGCCCTGGCGAATTACGACCCCATTTTAAACGAGTACTTCTTCGACAGACATCCGGGGGTCTTCGCCCAGGTCCTCAATTACTATCGTACCGGAAAGCTTCACTATCCAACGGATGTTTGCGGGCCGCTGTTCGAGGAGGAGCTCGACTTCTGGGGCCTCGACTCCAATCAGGTGGAGCCATGTTGCTGGATGACCTACACCCAGGTACATAACCATTGAACGGTCTACATACGCTTCTTGTTCCTTGTGTAACCTGAACATTATAGATGCAGTTTTACTATTTGCTGATGCAGATTAAGAAACGGTGAAACTTATATTTATTTACTAAAAAAATTTAATTATGAGGGAATCGAATGTTTAAAGTTCAGAAGTTTTGATATTTACTTGTTTATCCAAATTTTTGGAGTAAATTTACTTGGGCGGTATGAAATCTTTTGTTCCTATGAGCGGTTCTTCGATTGAATTAAGTTTTCTATGGAAATTAAAGACTTCTTAATTATGGCAATTGAAGAGCCCAAGGAAAAAACGATCATAGTCACAAAAAGTAAAATTTCCAATATTTGAAAAACAAACTTTGATAACTGTTCCTACTAGGTATACACGATCAAAAATTTAATATTCCTCTTTTTTATAATGGGTTTCTGGCTTCGTTCATAAATTATATGAAAGTAAGGGATTTTAATATTCATGCATATATGGTCGATATGCTGCATTACTCTACATATGTATAACGTTATACAAATATTTTGCCTGCAGCTTTGATTCTTATTTAAAAATAACAGAAAAAGTTCAAAGAAAATACTTTTACACCGAGTATTCTTATTAAACTTTATTAGTACCTTCTGTATGTTGAAACTTGCTTTATAAAAGTATGCAGAAGTTGTATTAAAACATTATAAGAAAGATATGACGTACGAAAGTAACGATAATCTTTTTATTTAGTTCCTTGTTTCGCAGTAAAGGCTAAATGAAAAGGTTTATTAAATAGAAAATAATTCATGCAGTGTGCTAGCATGAAGAATTAATAATAAATTCACGGAATTAGAAAATATTTGACAAATTATTTTTTTTTACGAGTAAACATCCACTATGAGGAGATGAAAAGAGTTTTCAAGCTTAGATGTAGAAAATGTCTTTTGCTAAAATACCTCAGAAACTGTTATATCTAGAAAAAAATTGAAATTACAAAATATGTATGCCCTTTAATATTAATTATAACAGAATGTATTACATATCAATATAATTTTAAAGCATTGTTTAAAATTTTATTGATCTGCTTCTGGATAAATTTAGATATGTAAACGGAGGACTTAAACATCAAATATGAATAGATTAGAATTTGGATATGCGAATTATAACAGACCCTTTGCATCCGTAATTTACTCACATTTTAGGCAAACAAAGCTCTCGGACCCGTATCCAAAGAGGATTATTATATTTTCATAATGTTTTATGGCTATAGTACGATACGTGTCATTATTGCTACATCATATATTGTACATTTTGTACACAAAAATTCCCATTTTTTTCAATTACTCGATCAAACTTAAAAGTTTGTATTACAATAGACCGAAACAAGCGTAGTCATACGAAATTAAAAACATTGAAACATGATAATAAAAAAAAATCCTTGATGACGTACAAATGTTATAAATAAATCTGTTTTACGTTCTGACCACAGACAAAATGATCTACCGTACCACGAAACGTCTTGTAATGTGGTACATTCGATCCCGACCGGAAGTTAAAATTTCTATTTTCAAACTCGAAATTATACGGAAAATCCATTTCAGCTGATCACTGAACGATCACATACGTTTCCATCTGTTGTTCGTCAGACCTGCAGTACGACAGGTTTTATGGTTGCGCCATAATACCGGGAAACACGATCTCACCATCTGTCGGATCATACGACAGCCTCACACAATTACGATTATCGTTCGAACAGTCACATTCTAATAAAACTATATTATACAACTCGTCGTACGATACATCATATCGACTGTGGGACACGTTTTCTCCGTTTGTCCAAAAAGTCTTCAAGTTAAAACGAAAACTGCAATTTTTAGTAAGGTGTTGATACTTTTATTATAAATACAAGTATTATGTAGGTTGTTGCACATGAGTAGACTGCAGATTTTATGCATTTATCGCATACACGATTGTGTGAAACTCAGTACAGTTAAACTTTTAATGAAGTTTACTGAGGTTTTTATTTTATTTTGATTTTTATAAAGACTTTAATGAGGAAAACAAACTTCCATTAGACTTCATTTTTTATAATTTCTAGTAGCATTTTATAGTTCATTCAATTTGAAAGAATTTTATTAATTAAAGTAGGGTGACTGCACCAATGAATGAACACTTAATAGATTTTGTAACTATTAAAGCCAAATTTTAAATGATAACAATACTAATACATATTTGGCATATGAAAATAAGATATTTTAACCCTTTGCACTCCGATGTGGCCGCTGCGGCGACAGCGGCGAAATCTATATAGAAGCAACTTTGTATTTTTATACATTTAACAATTAAAATATTCTTCACATTTCCATGGGGGCCTTTACTGTTACATTGCATGTATACTTGTGTGTTAAAATTAAATAGTCTTGGAGTAGCTGGTTGCTCATAGAAAAAATGACTCGGAGTTGCTGGTAGGTCGTATTAAAAATTACTCGGAGTGCAAAGGGTTAATATCTATACATTTTGATAACGTATGGATTTCTGTTTGAAAAATTGGAAAAATGGGATTAATTAAATTAAAACCAAAAGAATACAAATTTCATCAGTGAATGAACAGTTTAACCAGCAAATGAACACTTTTAACCAGTGAATGAACGATATTTTGCATATGTGAATAAATGAAAAAAACATACTTCAAAAAGACATAAAGTTTGAACTATATATTATATAATACGTAAATAACACTTATAATTTATTAATTTATTATTGTTTAAGTAAATAAAAAGTGTTTAAAGAAATGTATTACAAACTATCAGTCTTCTTCGGTTGAAAAAATTCTAATAATAATATTCTTGGTTTAAGTAATATTAATAATAAGATTTTTGGTATAAACAATACTAACAGTAACCATTATTGGTTTAAATAAAACTAATATGTACTAATATTTTTAAAAAATGTTTAAATCTTATTTACTAATTGTCTTTGTTTTATTGTCTATGGACATGCAAATCTTGTCCTATATCTTTTTTTAGTTTTAAGTGACTGTATGTCTTGTGTATTGATGGACATTCTATTACCTGTATGAATATTTTTTTCATTCATGAATATACATTTTTTAGAATAAATAAATATATTTTGTACATCTAATTTAAATAATTTAAATATTTTTGAAATATTCTATTAAATGAACACATCGTTCATTTACACGTACAATTGGACTTTCAACGTTCCAGTATTTGAACAGCATTAAGAAATAACATTTTTACAATTTGTCTAGAAAAACAACTTGAAACATGAAATCAAATATAATAAAATTAATAACAAACTAACTTTTATGTTATTTGATGTACATATTTCAATTATATCGTGATATCTATGCGGGTACAAGTAGACTTACCTTATAGCAAACGCTCGATCGACGACTCTCGGCACGTCCAGTATACACTGTTTTAAGGTTATTTTTACAGCCTGGATCGACTGCAGGTGGCACGAAAATTGTTTCAATATGAAACAAGGAATTGAAGAAAAATCAATATTTAAACATTTACTTATTTTAGTAACTTTATTCGCTGGTAGGTGTTCATTTACTGGTGCACTCACCCTATGATTATTTTCGTTCGACAATTAAATACACGTAAGTTCATAGAATGATTATTAAGAATCTAATTTCTTGGAAGTAAATTTTCAAAGTTGAATCTAATTATTAAGATTTATTAGAGACTAATTGTTTGAAAACATTATTAATTCTAGACTTTTCGATTTTTTTGGTTAAAAAAACATCTGCACCAACACCATAAATAAAGTTTCACGGGGTATATCAATTTTCAAATGTAAATATAACAGAGAGATTTTAGCCGAATTTCATCTTAATTCATCATCTGTTTTAATTCAGTTTAAATACTTGATGTTGCTTTATTGGTAGAAACAAGCTTAACGTGCAAATGGTAATTACTTTTAATCATTTCGTTTCATAAAAGTGTAACCAAAAATATCAAAGAATAAAAGCAACATGTCATATGCAGCGATTTAATAAATCAAAGTAAATTCTTCTGAAGAGATAGTTATAAAATAATAAGAAGAAACAGTTCTGACACCTTTTCTGCAACATGGCGGAGAGAATCTCTGTTAGGAATATCCATAAGTAATCCATTATATTTCGTCAGATTCAATACTTCTTTTCGAAATAATTACAAAAGATAATAGTAAATTAATTCAAATTTCAACTGTGTTACTACAATAGTTTGTTAAAATTAGATAGTGAGTTACGTATTGATACACCTAATACAATGATATTCGACTGTCTTCGTTCACCTCAGTTTTCAATTTGAAGATAAGAAAAAGTAATAGCAAGTCAAATTGTGGGAAGAAGTACGTAGAATAATCAAACTGTATATCACTTGCGGCTAAAAAATTCTGCAGACTGATAACTTGTGGAGTTAGCGAAAAAATTTTCCATAAATTGTGTAATTGTTTATTACATTGTAATATATTTCTTCGGAATGAAGCTGAGTTGAATCAGTTTAAACAAAATTATCGACATCTTATAAACATATGTTAGTTAAACTATTGTCTGACTTACATCTTTCTTTCGTAAATGCAAAATTATTTTTCTAACACATGCGATACCAGATTATTAACGCTAGAACTACCTGCGTGGAATATATGCTAAACTAAATTGTATAATATACAATACAATATAATAGAATATATTTATGTAGTTATTTATTTATGGTATATTTGGTGTAATGTATAATGTAAAATAAGTTAAAAGACAACATAAATTCCGGAAAAGCACCTTTATACTATCAGTAATCGTAAAATACGAAATTTTTAATTCGTCATTTTCACAAGTTTAGGTGTTCTAGTGTTAAAATAATCATAATTAGACTACGAATGTTTTTGCCAATTCAGAATTTTAGACACTAATCTATAAAAGTGAAATAGAAAAAGTTATTTCCTGTACTACAAATATTATTCTGGTAATAATAACATATAGATGCATAAACGTGCGGTTTATTAATAAGGTAACATGTCTAGTAATTCACAAATTTCACAAAAGTATCAATTACAAGAACTTTTACAAAAAAGCATCTATATCCTTTTGGTTGTCGATTTTACTTCATTTCGAAATAAAATGTGAGTAATCGTATAGTTGTGTATATGAACATTCAATCGTTCAAGACTTAAATAGAACGCGCCGGAAGTCGAATTCTAAATATTTAATGTGTTATACTTGAAGAAGAAAATTCGAGACTACAGAATGGAGAAGAACGTCCCGACTTCATTTGGAATAGGAAATTTTGATACCTCTATTATTTCTATCACTTTGAAATATTTTTAAATTTATAAAAACACAAATGTACAAACATACTAAAGTTTAAAATTCGATTCAATTAACAGAATTTGATTTTGGTAGTAGAAGGTTATTTAATATTGTTCCATCTTACAATAAAGTTAGTATTACAATAATGTTTATTAAACTTGAAGCAAGTGCAAAAGGTTGCGCAACCGTTAATCTGCATCAATAATCAAATATGTAAATGCTGCATCAGTAAGTGGTTTATTTGGAATGTGTTTGTTTAATCTGTTCATAGTACTGTTTTATATTCAGTTTAAATCAATAATCACGAACATGAAACATTGCACTATGCGAACCGTGTGATGTAATCGGCGTGGATTTGATTTCATCATTTACAATGTTGTCCTGTAATTTACATACAGTGTATATACACTGCTAACTAAATCAATCGATTGTATAACACAAATTGTACAGTATAATCGGCATGCATTCATTTTGTATATGTATTTATCACGTTGCCATTATTTATTCAATCTAAATTCATCGACACAGATCTACGGGTCGTATGATGCGAATGATACGATTCCAAATGTTTATGATTCACACATTTCAAATTCAAATTAATTATACTTTTTATAGTCTTTAAAGGACGCGAAAGGAAAAGTGTAGTACATAATTAGATAATGTATTTATAATTGAAATCCGATTTTATTCCTTCCAAACAAATAAACATAATTTCTGAACATTTCTTTACACATTTGTCAGTTATTTATAAGCAACGCTTCGTGTTTTTAAAAAAAACCCTTTTCTAGCAGTTTGTGTCAATTACTTTTAGTTGGATAGTTGGAACTAAAAATTGTTAATATACATTTCTAAGAAAAGGTAATAGACAACTACGAATAATAATTTGTATTATATTAATATTATGATGTGAACCACAATCAGCAAACAACGTTGAGATAAATATTTCTACAATGATTATGCTTTTCGGAAGTTCATTTCAGTTTAATAAAATATCTTGTAAACGTAATAACAGAAGTTGCTTCTCTTAAAATACACGGAATGCGAATTTATTTATTAATTTATTTGCTTTCTTCTTTACAGGATCAGTCCAATTGTAGCATCATAATCTCGAATTCAGATTATGTACAGTTATTCAGAAAAGTATCCGCCCACCCCATAAATATAACACATTGTACAAATTTAATCAATTTAGTACTAATTTGGATTGGGATAAATTCAATAAAGAATTGATAATTTATTTTAAAAAAGTATTGTTCTCAGTGGACGTAACAAAAGAAAAATTGCAGAAACATCAATTCAAGGGGAATATTTATTTTAAACAAACTTATTTACAATAAATTAGTAGTTTGTTGAAGATTTACATGCTCGTACTATAAACTTTCATCTGTTAAGTCTTAGATAAGTTTTTTTCGTGAACATCGGTGTAGGCTCTATTCTGTCACTTCCAGAAATAATATTCCTACTACACTGATTATCGTAATTATTGTCATAGGAAGATCAATAAAAAAATTAAATTCTTTTCGTCTGGATTTGTACTTCTGGTATATTCTCACCGTTTCTATATCTTATTTAACTTTCTTCACATCCAAATTTATTACAATATATTTTTTATATATAAGTGTAAAATTCTACAACATCTAAGATTTTACCGGCGTACAATAGGTTGTGCATCATTTCTGAGAATTATGAGTCGAATGCATCCCAATTTAAAGTATATTAATCACGTTTACAATAATAAAAATTACAATCGTTAGTTCTGACTTTGATGTCAATTAAATATTTAAAATGTACCACACGTATACATAGAGTGGGCGAATAATTCTGGGAGGAATACAACTATAATACTGTGTATTCGCATTTTTCAAATACTTCTTAAATATTTAAGGTACCTTTTGTAATGTAAAATTGCAACAACTGACAAAATATTGAAATGCTCATACCTTTTGAACTGACCGAAATCAATTCCTGTCGCGTCCTTTAAAGATCGATTCGATGCAGATATTTCTTAAATTGTATAGTGCACGCACAATTATTGATTTATGGAAACTAGTGCACCGTGTACGAGACGAGCGAATTGATGTGCCCATTGTGGTACACCGTGCACAGGACACAAGTATGAAAGAAACGAGAAACGTAACCTTCCTTACAGGTTATTTAATCCCTTGTCCCCACAATTGCCAATAATCTCTCGTGGCGTAACAACAATGGCGGAGTATTCCAAAGACCGGCCTTAAATAATCTTTTTTACATTTTGGAATATTTTAGTAAGAAATTTCTCACGATAAAACCTTACATGATTTTCTACTAAAAAATTCTACAAAATGGGATCAATACTGTTTTACTACGTTATAAACAATCTTGTCTGCTGGAGAATAGAGAGTTTCGTACTGTTTGTGAGGAAGAGTGAAATGAAGCGACGTTTCGAACCTTGTTCGCAATTTATTGTTAGAGACAGAGGTAACTGCTATCGGAAACAGATGATGGAATTGTCTCTGTAATGTGAGATACCTAGAACTTTGAAAAAAGTGAAAACCATCGAAATGATGGCATTCATGGCTTCACAGAGAGTATAATATCGGTTAAGTGCCGACGTTTTGATGGCTCTTCTGCAGATAATATGATCGTCGTGGTTTTGTGAAAACAATCAACAATTATTTTTATATAGTATTACGGATTGATGTCAATGTAACATTTGAAAGTTATTGTTTCAAATAAAATTAAAATTGAATATTTGAAGAAAATGTTGAAAATGAAGGGACTCAACGTTACAAACGTAGTAAAACTGACACTATTATGTGAATTCGGCTCTGTGGTAAACTGCAAATTTATTAATACAATTTTATTATATAAACTCAATAATAATAATATTTCAATCATTTGTTTATTGGAATTACATATTTTATTGAGGGTACGTGTGTTATAAAAAAATCATGACGTATTTCATTAAATTGTAATTACAATTATTATTAGTTTACTCTTTTAGAGCAAAAACCATCAAAACTTTTGTACGCGCTTAATATGTATATTCAATTTCATGAAAATTGTACACTTATGAGAGCGTTATTAATCAATTGACTAGATTTTCCCACGTAGATTAGGAAACGTTAACGGTTTATACATATACAATTCGGGATGACAGAGTTCAATTATTAAAGTACCTATTGCCTCGAAAATTTCGAAATATTCTATTTGTGTCGGTCGAGAATTTCGAGACACGAAATTATTTTTCATCACCCAGTGTCCCTCCTTAATTTTTTTTAAAACTTATTCAATTGACTTTTTATTCAAACTTTTACGATGACAATTTTTGTTAATACTCCTGTAAGAATAAACAAAATATGAAATTTTCATTTTTCTTTCATCGATAATCATTCTAACAACGGAACATGCCAAACTGACAATCACTGATTTTAATGCAACTTTATCAGAAAGTAGATCTCATGGAAGTATTTGTAACTTATAGTCTTTTAGCATGATCCATATTAAAGGGGTGAAAACAGCCCACAAAGTTAAGGGTGCAAAATACATATATTTAGTCGAATATCACGGAAACCATTAATGATAAGACAAGGATTTAAATAGTAATATTGTGTCTTTTCAGATAACTAACCAAGCCATATTATTACATTCGAGAAAAATCCATATGTTTAAATAATATTTAAAAAAGAGCTCTTTTTGTTCATTTTTCGGATCAAATGTTAATCCACTTTATTGTACATTTGTATGTGGAAGCTATATACCTACCCAAATACAAACCACAGATAAATTGTAATGTTTATTCTTTGCATTCCTAAAAAAGTTTTTATATTTTTTGAGAAAGTGCTATTTTTTCTGAATTCCTTCGTAAAAACCACACAATATTGCCATTTAATTCATTTTTCTACATCTTATAGTTTTTGAGATATTCAACCAAGTAAATATATTTTATACCCCTATCTTCGAGGGCTGTTCTCATCACTTCAACGTGGATGAGGGCAACTAAAAAAATAGGTGATAAATATTTCCATGAGAACTACTTTCTAACGAAATTCCATAAAAATCGGTGATTGTCAGTTCAGTACGTTCCCTTGTAAGTGACAATTTCGTTATGCTTAACCAGCAGTCGTCTACTATGTGTAACTAAATTAAAATTATGCAGATAACACATGTTTCACAGCACGATTGATGGACAAATTTCGAATCATCACTGTACTGATTTTACTTATTACAAATCATGATGTCAGTTACTGCATGAAAAATGGTGTTTGGTTTTTGTATTACGGAGTATGTTGGTCAAAGTGTTCCACCGGAAAATACACCTCGCTCTTACGCGAAAACTGGTTTCGTAGTTTCGGGGCGCGAAACATATCCCTTTCATCTTCGTCAAAGTAAACGAAAAAACAAACCATTCAAATAGACTGCATTCTCTTCCTTCGTCTCACTATTAAGATATGGACACGATATCAAAAATGTTTCAGCAACATGATGGATGAAACTCATTTTTCATGCGACGCAAAATTACACTTATCTGATCACAATGTTTCATCGGTAATACCTCTTTTTTAGGAAGCATAACTGATAAACGATGATAATGTTTCGTGATAAATAGACCAGAAACATCTCATAACATAAATATATCTTTACCAATATATCTAACATGTACAATGTACATAAACATCTAAGTTATTATTTTTATTTTTCGTATTACGTTATACTATACGAAATTGCCGTTCCTATAGATCAGAGCAAAAACGTATATTTTGAGAGAAATAATTTTTATTCGAGTGAAATATGCACCGTAATAATTAATAGCTCTCTTCAAACGAGATATAATTTGATACATACCATTTTTATAAAAATTGGTGTTTCAAGATTCTAGAAGTTCTTCAAACCCTGTAACTACCGATTCTCGATTAGGGAATATTTCGTTTCTCAGAAGGCGCTCCTGATAATCAAAAAGTGATTCTTTCATTGGGAAACATCCAGTGATTATCATAGCACGACTTTGCAAATTAATTCAGCTAACTTTAACATGATTTAAATTAAATTCATGCTAGGAAAGTATTCGAAAATATTCCTTTGATACAATACTGTTTATACATATACGCGGAATGGTTAAATAATTACAATAAGAATTCAATAATCAGAAGAAATAGATAAGCACAGTAATGTTATATTTTCTGATTAGCACAACAAACAATACAGATTATATTTAATTTACTAATCGTGGATGATTATAAACTATTCGAATGTCGACAATTTCATGTAGTAAATACAACCTAACGTTAAAGGACGCCTTAGTCGATAAAGCTTGAATACTTTTATAAATTTTCTGTTTCAAAGTAGCAGAAAAACTAATATCTTTGATCATCATGTAAGAGAAACGAAGTTTTCCATTGAACTCTATAACTTCAAGGGAACCTTTTCTCCCTACTTTCACGATTAACCTTCGTCGAGTGATATAAGTTCAGTGTAAAATAAACGCCCGAGTCGACGGAGTGTTAAATTTTCTTGAACTTAGAGCTATTATTAACTTCTTGGCGATCGATTGCTCAGCATCGATGTAGTCTCCGATCCAATGAATATTCATCCGCTCGTTCGCTTCATTTTATAGCGCTTTCACTGCGAATGCTATTAGGTCATCCCATAAGTTTATACGGCAAGTTATTTATGTGTTCCTCTAAATCTATTAGTATCATTAAAGAATCCAGTCATTTAAACTAATTAGTAGACTCCGGATGTTTATGCAAATGCATATTTTTATAGAAAACAGATAGAGCAATAGGATCTGAGCAGAAATATGTTTTATGATTAGTGAATTCTGAAAATATATTTTTTATTTTGCACTATTTCAATAATGCATATGTTATGTTTATGTTTTATATTTAAAAACATATGCAATAACTTATTGCATATGTTATTTGCCCTGTATATATCTTTCGTGTTCTTAAAAAAAAAGTTTCTCGACAAATCAATTTAGTCTATCAGGAAACTATCGCACTATAACTGTAGATTACTATTAAATGCCGATAACGTAAACACATACATCGTGGTAATTATAGACAAACATCAAAACATACTTGTATAGGCTTCAGTTGTTCGTTGAGCATTAGATATGGCAATACTTGTATCTATTAGAGTGTTTTTAATAACGCCGAAAACTCGGAGTAGTAGAATATCACTAATGAAACATTGGATCGAGAATTATTGAAATATTGCAACATAAATACTGCTACACACAAAAGATACGTCGAAGAAGCAGCTAATACGTGTAAAATGGATATCCACTTCTAAGCAGCTACAAACGCGTTTAAAAAACATAAATTTTACGTGAATTTAACGCGAGCAATGGTTGCTGTTAATATTCGTGTATTAATTCGTGTGTCTTAAATAACGATGTACGGAGGAATTTCCTAACAAAATATACAGACCGCATTCTTCAGGATGAATCGACACTACGAAAAAATTACTTGGATGATTGCTATCATTCAAGTATTCAAAATTCAATATTAGGGAAGACATTACGGATCATTTTATGTGGATTTTTGTGGATGAAACCACTAATGCAATAGGCCAGTGCATTGCAAACTTAGTGGTAGGAAATCTCTGCGATATCTCAGTTTGTGAGTTCAGCCCTGCAAATATTACTACCGAATGGTAGTGAGGAAAGACTTCTTTTACTGGTCACAGATACAGCAACATGTACATATAATCAAGGCAGGGAAAGAACTAAAATTATTTTACGAAAATATGGTACACATTACATGTATAGTGCATGGTTTACACAGAATTGCGAAAGAAGTACGTCTTCACTTTCCACTAGTGAATAAATTAATATCATCAATAAGCAAGTTCTTTGTTAAAGCACCGCTTTGTATTGAAACGTACCGAAAAATATTGAAAGATATGTACTCCTTTACCACCGGAACCTATTTTGACTAGATGGGGTACGTGGATTGAGACGGCATTATTTAATGCTGAACATTTAGGAAAAATGCTTGTCATTTACTGTAACTCGGAATTACAATATGTCACAATAAATCGCAAAATATGAGAAACGCAAATGTTCATGTTGAATATTTTCCTTGCAAATTTGTATATTTTTCTGCATATCTGCATATTTTTCGTGCATAAATCGCATATGTTTCTTACATATTTATTGTGCATAAACATCCGGAGTCTACTAATTAGTAATATTAAAAAAGATAGTGGAACGTTTTGGACTATTGAATAGAAAACAAAGTAATTTATCACTACGTCAATGCCCGAACACGTATTAACCAAAAACACGTTTCATAAAATTTATGTGAATTCACCTAACAAATTTTAACCTGCCTAAAAACAATCTTTTCAAGATAAAGTATAAACGTTCAAATACTGCAATTCAAAAACGACATTTATTACGTAACAATCAATTATGTTTTCAGTAGGTCATTCTCCTTTTTCAATTTATTTTTTTGTGGAAAATCACACGTCGCTCGATGGTACTACACTCTGTGGGATACCCTGTATACTACGGAAATGTGGTTCTTCTGAACGAAATATCTAAAACATCACTTATCAGAATGAATTTGTCTCCCTATTAGTTCGAATAATAGTAATAATCAGCGTTCTACTTCCAGTTGAAATGTTTGAGTATTTAATGAAGTTGTCCAGAGACATTTTGCACACACCATACAGTTAAACAACTGAGAACTTGTAATGTTTGTTAACGATAATCAAATGAAAGTTAGAATTCAAGGGACAAAAATACACAGAGAAGTCTGTTAACACGTTAAGCGCCGAGCTGATTCTGTTGACTTATTCGTTCATACCAATGATAATACAGATGAATATCGAAAATTACGTTACTAATTATACAAAAAATGGAAGACTATTTCAGGTCAGAGATTTCATGAGAAATATTACGACGACAATACGTATACGATACAATTTAGATAGAAAAGTTCTAAAAGTTTGACTACGAAAGTAACAACATTTTGTGGTAATTCCGAAAATCTCATCCTTAGTTGACATACCTCAATAAACTCCATTAAAACGACTATTGCATTATTGTACTGTAATCATTAATATTATTAAAAGTTAGACATTTCTATTTTTTTCGTAATCTTACAATTTTTATTTTTAAATACTGATATTACCAGACCTGGGCACTTCTTAAATGATATTGTTTAAAATATTATTTTAAATAACACGTTATTTTATTTTCTAATCATTTGAAATAATTCTTAGAAATAATTATGAAATTGTTCGTCGAAATTGTATCAGGTGGCTACGTCTGAGTTTGATGTATTGACATTTTCTAAAGAGTAGCATCCCTCTTCCATCTTCCAAACTAGTGGAACGATTATTTTCTTTCGCGGCAATATTAGATGGACCCAAGCAAGAATCTCTCACGGATAAACTTTTTGAAGAGCGGATTCTGCTTAAAGCGAATTGCTGTAAGGATTTCTTAAAATCAAATCGTTTTGTTGCATATTCTTTTGAATACTACTTCTTTTCCCAAATTTAAAATACAAAAATAACAAAATAATTCATTATTTGAAATTGCTATCATTTTAAAAGAATCGATAATATTTGTATTTTCAAATAACAGTATTGAAAATAAAGTTTCGAAATAAATAATTGCAAATAATTATTTCTTATTTTCATTTTAAATAAAATTTTCCCAGGTCTGGATATTATTGTACTTCTTACACTTCATTTGCGCAAACAAATCGTTGCGTCTAAATGGAAGCTTACATATTCAAATAATTTGCGCAGATTGACTATGTACACTCACATTTGCACAAGCAAATCTTTGCGTTTAAATAGATTCTAATGCCCTTGGCAAATAATTACCATTACTTTTCATGTGATTTAATTTCTAATAACTAATTATAATTATAGTTTATTCTTTATATGTACATAAAACAACTATGCAAGGTAAACTGAACGTACAATACACAAGTCAGTTTGCACAAATTATTTGAACGTATAAATGGGCCTCAAATAGACTACAACTCACTTCATTTGCGTTTGCATGCACAAGTCAGTTCGTGCAAATTATTTGAACGTGTAAACGAGCCTTAACGTGTTAATGAGAAATTATCTTCAAAACTATGTCACGTTTACATTCCGTATTCATCTTGTCCCTCGGACCGTCTTCTATTCCTTCCGGTATATTAAGCGCGCTGTCGATTTCCCATTCCTCTATGATCAGTCTAAACCCACTTCCAAAGTTTGGACCAGATGGGGATCATTTGCAACGTTGACCCTGTTCGATCCGTGAAAAGAAGGGGAGGACGATGAAATTTATGTTAGGGATCACACGATGTCCGAGGGTCATCCAGGGAGAAAACCCTTGGATTTTGATTAAACACCATTGATTTGTAGCCGTGAATGTGGATAAAGTACTGGCGTGCGTTCTCGTCTGGCCGTCGGTGTTTCCTTGGAATTTATACGGCTATTTATTTACGCCAGAATAAATTGTGGCTTTGTTGAAAAACAACTGGAGAGAAAGTGTCTTGAGGGTAGTCAACGGAAGCACATTAATGAAATGGAGGACGGTTTAGGTGACAAAAGTTGATATTTAATAACTTTTAATAAATTGAACAGAATGTTGCTTTTCTATTGAAAATGTTATTGGATTAGCATTGAAATGAAAATGACAGTAACTTTTATTATACTACAGTAACTTTATTATGACTATACAGAGTATTAGAAAATCATGTGTGCTGTAAATGCATAGAATCCACAGTCTATTATAACTGCACGAAAGATCTAAAGGTTTTTCGATCGTCAACTACTTTCATTTGTTTACTGATAAAGCCTAAATGTCACTCAAAGTGTACTATAGCATAGAATAAGAAAAAATATTCTATGTGGGACAGAACTGGAGATATTCTTCCTAATTTCTTGACTCTGTATAGGCTGATAATACTCTTTCGTCTGTATTTACAAAGTTATATACAAGAATGTCAATATTTCTATTAGTCGTTTTAACGTTGGAGTTGACATTTTCATTGTTATCAAAGTTATATCACCTGTGTATATTTAATAATAGTAAGAGCTTCAAGACATTAGAAATGCGAATGAAACAAAAATATGAATGATAGAATTTATTTAATTTCTCGCAGCATCATGTTTTATCTGTTCCAAAGTTTGTCAGCTGTATGCATAATGTGGAACATAGTTACACAAATTCAGTTTTCGTTACATTAGAGAATTAATATACATAATATCTGTGTGTCATCGTGAACACGATAAAATTTCGTATTATGTGATTTAGGAGGCAAATACGTAAACAACATTATCGTATTCTCGCTAACAGCAATTTTACCTATACATATGTTGTTGAATTTACTGTTTGATTAGTATTAGAACATAATTTCTTCTTTGCAATTTGTACAGATTGTCACTGAAATATCAGTTTTATCAGTTTTCTTTTAGGAGGAAAAATACTTTCCAAAAGGACTTGTACGTAAATTTATATAAAGCACTTTTAATTAATTATATGATCTTAAAATCTGCTATGTTGATAAACATTAGTGTAAATTTAATAATATTCAGTTCTCCATAGACAAACACATTTTTTCATACTCGGTAGGCAAACTAAATCGATTATGTCCAAGTCTAATCAATTTACTGTTTCGAGCTTTCAAAAAATCGGAACAAATTACAGGATACTTATAAAAGTCTCTACTACGTTATACAATCATTCGTTACGTCAAATATTTAAATCTTTTTTCAATAGTAATAAAAATTCGCAGGAACGTCCAGGAAAAATGAAATGTCGCCTCAGTTATTAACGACCCACATTACCTATAGAGGGTTAATTTAGCAATTTATTAGATAAGAGCTCTAATAAATTTATTTGCTTGAATTTTAATTCCTAAAAAACATTATACACGTATTTTGCTAATATTATACGTATTTAATACGTCTAGTAGCAAACCAGTGAATATAATTATGATAATATTGAAACTTTTGTTATAACAATACGTTTAATATATAAACCAAAATTTATCAAAGTTCTTTTTTTCTTAAATTTTTTGCTTTCAATAATTTACTGGAAAAATCAAGTTTTAATTGTCTCCAATCAAGAAACTATGTCACTTATACACTACATGAAGTCGAAGTACTGTATTAAAACTGGGACAAAGGCTCTGAATACATGAAACTGTAATTAATTATTATGAACCCCTCGGCAAAGGTGGACATCTCTCAATATTTTGTTCGTACAGCCCGAGGTGTTCTACGTATTTCAATTGTCAGTGTTCTAATAAATAATGCAACTTGTGTTAGTATGATTTAATTATAAATAATTGTTCATCCGTGTACACAACGGAGATTCAAACAAAGTTTGAAACCGGAACATGCTAACAAAATGAAGTATAACTTTACATTAAAACAACCACCCTGTCAAAATGACGGATTTCTAAATTCTTATTTTACAATAACTGAAATCATAAAAATGCTTTTGTCAGAATGTATGTATTCTAATTTATTCTACATTTTACATTACACTATATTCTCTTACATTATGCAGGTATTATACATATCAATATATTGTATAATTTAGTTCAGTTAAGTTTTGCAACGGTAGCTAGTTTATCACAAAGATATACAATAAATAAAGTAAAGACAATAACAAGAATGTATGTGAAAATAACAATATGTACACTTTGTGTGTAACATTATTTCAATAAGCATAGGTTTAAATACAGCTTATTATTACAAAAATGTGCGTATTTGCAATTATAGCATGTAGCCTGTTGCGTATTTTGTAAAAACAGATATGTTAAGGATAGTTTCGATGAATTTATTATCATCCAATATCATTTTCACAAAAGAAGCTTGAAACACACTTTGCCCTACATCGTAGTTTATTTCTGGAATATCAGCTATACAAATATGACATTTATCAATTAATAAAACATAATTAGTAGATACGAACATATATAGGAACGTATGAATTAAAAATTTTTATTTCACCAGCAATATGCAGAATTCTAACACGAAGATTAAAATGCTAAACAAAATTCGTTGCTCTTGGGATCTGCATACGAAAAAACGGAAGTCATTACCATGTTCTGAAGCCGTCATTAAAAGATGAAGATGTGTTGAGAAATATTATAAATGTAATTTGAAGAGTCCTTGTTTTTTCAGCTACACAAGTAAAATCATGCCGTTCTTTTGATAGAATACAATATAACTTAACTGCAAGCCATATCAATGTTGATAAATTGCACGGTGTCTCTAAACTGGTGGTACAACCTGAAAAGAGGTGATTCTACAGGCAAAAATAAGTAAAAAATGTGGAATCAAATTTGTTCGTACGATGCTTCATTTTTGAGATAATCTAATTTACAAATCTGCAGTATACAGGGTCCAGCCGCATAATATGTAAGAGCAGGCACCACGTGATTCCTTACAAAAAAAGAAGAAAAAAATATATAATTACATTTTGTTACTCTCTGCTTAGTTTTTGCGAAAATCGAATTTGAAAATTAATCTGAAGCGCGTATATTCATTACGCTTGTAAGTAGAAATGGTATGCAATGACCAGAAACACTATTGAATTACCCACGTAACCAACAGATATTCAAATTCGATTTTCTCGATAACTAAGCCGAGACTGACAAAACTTTATTCTCCGTTTTTTTCTTATGTTTTTCATAAAGAATCACGTGGTACCTGATTTTACATTTTATTTGGCTGTACCCAGCATGTGTGTAATCGCAGAGAATTTCGATAGCACGTCTGGTCCTTACATACCGTTTCTACTTATTCTTAGCATGCAATACATACGCGTTGGATAAATTTTCAAAATTATTTATCTGGGAAACGAAGCATAAACAATGTTTTTCTAAATCTTCGACTTACTTGATCCCTGTAGAAGAACCTCCTTTCGAATTGTACTACCAATTCGGAGAAATCCTGTATATTTTCGAAAATTAAAGCAACCTTTTAAATTTTAAATTGTATTTAGTAAGAAATAATTAACGAATGCTTACCTTGAAGTGTATAAATAATTGTTATCCTTCATTTATTTAGCATATCTAACAGTGAATTATAAGAGCGTTGAGAGATTGTAGAATAGATTTTCTCTTATATGTATAAAAGAAGATTACAAATGTATGCTTGGAAATTTCAGAACTGTCGATAAATCTCTCTGGCTGCACGAACAAGATTCGCGAATCTCCAGATTGGATCCGAGACTATGATTTAGTGAAGATTCTAGCGCGACTCTCCCAGGCGAATTATTCGCGGTTTTCCATTGCTCGTAAATATTTAAAAATCTAATCTTCTTAGCAAAGCGAGTGTTATAATGCTTTAAGGGAATAGAGTGAAACAGCTTACGTCACCTTTGGTGCAATACGATTTCTCAAAGGCGATTACGATTAACACTAAACTTACCGAACCCTTGAAAAAGGTAGGAAAAAGAACGGCAAAACCGGTCATTTGACCGATCGTGGTAGGTGTAGGGTTAAACAATGTTAACACCAGGTAACAATTTTAAACAAAACTTCGAAACATCATAAATTCAGACGTTTGAATTAATATTTAAATACCTAACGCACTGTACATATTTCGAAGCAAGTGTCAATTGGATAACATGAAATAGTAAAAAGTTGTTACAGAAATGTATTAGATTGTTAAATAAATTCTGTGGATTTTTTACCATCAAATATTTATTTAGGTAATACCAACACAATCTTTCTAATTTTAATTTTAATTCTACAACTCCAAACTGAGTTACAAATTCAATAGTCGATTGGGTCCATTCTTTTTTCAACAACACTTCTAAATCGTCAGCTTCCATTTCTGCTAGTCGTCCAATGCGTTCTTTGTCTCTCAAGAAATCACCATTTTTAAATCGTTAAAGCCATCTCTTACATGTGTCTGCAGATTCGACTCCACTACCATAGGTTTCTTTAATCGATCGTTTTGTTTCTGCTGTCGTTTTCTTTTAATTAAACAGCAGCAAAATACAATGACTAACGTGTTCGTTGTCAGATGCCACTTTAAATCAAGATAAACAAATGTTTCTGGCTATAGGGCTGAACTTTTCGATGTATTTCGTTACAGTCGAATGGCCAAGTTTTGAGAAAAGAATGAAAATTGGTATGAAAATGAACTCAATATTCCCTAATACCACCTACAAGCGGTCCGTATAACTTAATTAACGACCTAATACTTGATAAATTCTCATAATTTTCTTCGAATAAGAGATAATGAATTAATACTATGACCTTCAGCTTGTTTGTCGAATATCTTTCACCAGTGGCAGACTATTCTTTTTCTAACAAATAATCAAATGAAAAAATTCAATAATTTTAAATATCTAAAAAGTAACAAGGTGTAAGTAATAAAGAAGTAAATGTATATAAACGCACACATATAATTAAACTTATTAATACATTATTTAAATAAAAATATTCAATCATTCTATTCAAGTAGTAGTTATGATTCTCTAAAATGTGGAGAGAAAAATATTATAGTACACAGGGTGTTAATAAATATGTGGGACACTTTCACAGGGTGGATTCCACACGACAAATTAATAATTAGACGACAATCAAGAATAAGGAAATTACGTTCTAGGTTTCGTTTCCGTGTTATTAATTGTTGAAAACATGGGTGAAATACGCGTAAAATACGTCTGACGCGATGGATTATAATACTTGAACAGTCACCAGCTGATACCCGGAATCGATCGATGACCCACTTACATTTATGAATGAAATAAAATTAAATGAATGAAACCGACACATGGTTTCAGTGTGCCTCTGAAGTATTTAGAATAACTTGCTGTGTCAGGCGTATTTTAAGCGTATCTCGTCTGTATTCGCAACAATTAATATCTCGAAAACGAAGCCTGAAAGACAATTTCGTCATTCATGATTTGCATCATGTCATCTTGGTTTTGCATATATGGAAACCACCCTGTGACAGTGTCTCATTAACAACCTGTAGAAATAAAAATGTCATACGAAACTTTCAACAAAATTCACCAGGCTTTACTTATAAGTCCATTTGTACCAAGGTATAATAGAATTAACAGTTTAAATTGATTCAGTAATACCGGTAAAAATTAAATCCGTCAAAAGCACTAGTGCTTTAAGTTTATGAATCTGGTATTACATAATAACCGATATCCGCAATCGTAATCGCTAATTGCAACTGACATTTTCATTTACACTAAACCAATTACATCTTGCGAAGAAACTTTCTTCAATAACATGTATACAGCCAATGTACGTTGCACATACTGTTTGAAGAAATTCTATTGGCTTTTTCAGTCATAATTCACATGTTATTCAATTTTTGAAAATTGTATTAGTTAAAGCATGAGTATTTACATTCTACAATGAAATACATGGAGGTATAGTCGTACAGTTATATTAAAAACATAAGTTGTAAGAAGAAAATTAAATAAGGTTAAACTAATTTTTAGAAAATATTACCAATTATACTTAATACGTTTTTTCATTAAAAACTAATCTGTGCCAAAAGGATAAATAAAGTTTTATTTACTTTATCTCTAAGTATGACTTAAAATTATCAAGTGTAAATTCACAGAAGGATTTCAGCTGAATTTATTTTTCTTTAAATACTTTTAAACAGTGGTACTGGTAAGACTAGTGTCTTGTAAATGGTACACATTAAGCTCTAACTTAACATAAGAATATTGATTACTTACTAATTTTCATTCAATGAAAGTAACATTTCATATGCAACGACCTAATAGAGTAAATCTTGGATGAGTGTTCGAAGGCTCCTCGGCACTAAACATTGAATATCTCATAAACTAATAGCTACATGTGACTGAAAAAAATATCATTGGCTTCAGAATTCCAGAATCTATCACTGTGCTAAACCTCATTAAAAAGTCAATGTTAAACTTACGGACCTTTTCTTGTCAATGCCGAGGAGCTTTCGTACACTCATCGAGGATTTACTGTATATCTTATTATTTTTATTCCTAAAATGTGTGTTCTAATTAGCTATATGCAGCCAAATTTATAAGGCAAATAGGCTATCCCTCTCATTTGCTTGCAACACATCACATCAGTATACGGTTACTAATTCTCGATACCAATTACAGTAAAATAGCCGAATATGGCCCATCTTTTTAAGCACGCATAATTCTCGATTAAAATACGAATTAAATACTTTTACTGAAATACGATACACGTTTTAAATGTAAGATGTTTACACTTTTACAACATATTAGAAATTATAACAAAACAGATAGAGTTCCATCATAATAAAATACAAATGAGAAGTATGCAAAATCATGAATTCAAAAACTGGTCGCCTAATATGAGACCTAGGTTTAGACCTATCTTGTCAAAACTTATTTTCTCTGCCTTTTTCACATGTGGGGCATATCCAATTAATTGCGTCTGCACCGCAGTTTTCATGGGCCCACCGATAACAATTGATGAGCATATCATTCGCAGGAATCTCTTCCTTTTCGTGAAACTTTTGTTTCCTCGCTTTATCAGAAACAATGAGGTCTGACCATATTATTAAATAAATCTACAAGGAACGAATTGCTTCAGATGAAATAATATAAGGACCTTCCTTTTCCTATTTTTAAGACTGCACCATTCGACGAATACATCCAAAGGCTTGACACTTTGGGATATCCCTATAAAAATTTTCGTATCTCAAGAAATCACACAGATTTGCAAATTATTTTTATATCAGTAAGTTTTTAAAGATCTGTGTTGTTAAATAAGAAAAGAACAACAACTGCAAATGTCTGAATTTTTTGTACATTTGGATAAAGTTAGAATATCTAATAGCAGAAAATATGAGAATATCAACAAATTTAGTTATGGAGTATGTAAAAAATTCATAAAAAAAGTAACATACTTGCACAAAAACAGGCCATCTCAGAAAAATCACAAATACGGAAACATACTTGAGCTTCATATCTGTACATCGCTAAAGATGGATCACATATGATGAGTACACATAACCAAAACCGACGGCGTACAGTAATATATTTGGATCTCACGGGGTTTTCTATTGCCATTTCATGAAATTTTTTTTATTTCTAGTACCTAAAATCTTTATAATCCTAATAAATACACAGAACTAATAAACGAAGACTTACTATTTTGGACTTGTTTCGCGCCAGAAACATGATTCGAACCACTATGCATCGCCTAGATTGGACCACTACTGTAACTTGTCATGTATAAGCACTTTTGACCGTATGATAGACAATATGTGCTGCTTATATACTAAATTAGTTAATGCAATCACTACTATTGTACACGTATTGTCTACCATACGGCGCAAATTGTTTACACATGTCAAGTTACAGTAGTGGTCCAGCCTAGGCAATGGTCCAAATTCAGCAAACTCTTCCTTTATATCACCCTTTTTTACCGGTACAAAGTTGCGACGCGATGATGGCTCAATCGAATCCGCGGTTACAGAACTGGTCTCACAGCAAACTATGTAAGTGAGTTCTGAGTTTTCGGTGAAGTGCGAAATGTCGTGCCGAAGTAAGTGAATTTGGGTGTACAGGAGAGGCGGAAATTCTGAGTGGAAAATTAGGTCCGACTGGTGTGTGATTGATTATGAGTTCTGTTGTTAGGAATTTCGGAGGGAGTAACGAAGTGGATGAAGGGTGGTGGTAGATGGGAAAGTGAAAGTAGCAAAGGTGGTGGTAAAGGATGACCTGGGGGTTAATGCGTACTGCGGTGTTCGGTGGTTTATCGTTTGTGCGAAATTTGGCGTGCCGGTGTGCGATTTGTTGTTTACGGTATAAGTCGGGATTTTTGCTATAGAGCACGTACAGATAATTAAGAATTCCGAGATATTGAAGGATTTAAACTGTTGGATGGTCGGTTGATAAAACCGTGTACAACCTTTGACCCAAATTCGTACTCCAACCAACATATCTACTAGGGTAGTTTTTATATGGACCAAACAATGTTTATCGAAATTTCATTGTGGCACCCTTTGCAGATGTTCTCTACCTCAAAACACTGCTACAGTATCTTTTTCATATTTTTTAAATAAATTGTAGGGGTCGTTGAGTCTTATAGAAAATTGGTATCTTGAATGAAAAAACCGTATTAGATAATCAAGTTCAACTTTTTATTTTCAGAAATGAACATATTTATTGATGGCACTTCCAAAAGAAAACAGGTATTAAAGATCATTAATGCTACTCCTCGTTCCGCTACAATAGATCCTCGATAACTGTTCCATGGCTACTCGGCATTGAACATTAAATATTTCATAAACTAATGGCTACGTGTGGCTGAAACAAATATCATTGGCTTCACAATTCTAAGCCCTATCATTGTGTTAAATCTTATTGAAAAGTCAAGTTTACAACTCTCACGAAATAAACAACTGCCTTGTTTGGTGCGTAATCTTCATCACTGTTCCAAATTAAAACTGCTGACGACGAGCACGTGTCGGTTCAAGGCAGTGCCTTTCCAGCCGTGACCACGTAGACAATAAACTTATAGTATTCGTTAAATATTGTCCAGTAATTGCGACCTTTCTGATATCCCTTGCAATATGAAAGCTTCACTACCCAGTAGCGATCTGTAAACGTTAATCAAATTTTACAAATGACTAAATGCACTCATCTTTTAGACGGGAGAACTAAATAACAGGGTACCCCGAACCAATCTTAAGATTTTGATTTTGAAAACCATCCTAATCTCTACTCTATGTACAACGACCAATGAGCGTTTCTCATATCTTTTCATTCAAAAAGGCAAACGGCTCTTTCTCAGCAAAATTAATTTCGTACTCAAACAGTAGGTGTTGCTCTCATCGTCGAAATAAAGTTATAGTTCTGCAAGTCAACTCGTGTCCATTCATTGGAATCCAACGTCGGATACTTAGGGAAGATAATGTGCACCCTTATTCAGAAGTATTAGGACATGGTAAATATTTAGAATAAGCGAGGCAGCTCCAATACGCCTTCACTTTGACATATGTTTTCAAGGTCATTTCAGTAAATAATGAATAGAAAGTTTTTTTTATATTTTTCTGAAGTAATCCAGGCGATCGAAATTTTTTCTGCGTTTCTCAATACCTGCTTTAATCAATTTTAGCATTTCTCTTATCAGTTTGTGTATTCTATAGGTTCTTGTTGGATTCTCTGCGTACAGTAAATGATTTCACAAGTACCTAAGATTCAAATTTTAGACAGTTTTCTCGGAATCTCCGATCTAATTCATGTCAAAATTGAATGGAGTTTCGATCAGGGGGTTGTGAGGATCAAAACATAACTTTACATTCATTATTTCCGTGTAACTCTCGCAAGTAATTAATGAAAAACCTTAATGTATATTTTTGCTAATGTAACGTCATAAAGCTACCAAAAGTACATAATCTTGATCAACTGCCACGTTTTCTATGAGAAAAGCACTGATCTCCTTAGTTAAAATTTGCTATCTAACAAATTATCGGTTTCTAAGATTTTTCGAAATATTTGAAGCTCTGCATGTTTACACGTTTTAAGATAGAGCTCCAAAAACAGTCTAATATATTTGTTCTATCTACTTTTTAGACGATTTTACTAGTTTATATTGCCATATGTAATATTCACAAAGTTAGATACTCCCAAATTGTCATTTGAAATACAGACAGGATATTATTTAATATTAATCTCATTCTATTAAAATTTTATTCAATATGAAATTTACAAATTAAATACCAACCCAAAAACCAGTGTTCCATGTATACAAATTTAGTTACGAAATTGAAGCCAATCATGTCAGCATATCGCCTTGATTTGTAAGAGTCATTAACAGTTTCTAACAGTAACAATGACAGTAATGAGTGCTACATTCAAGTTGTTTATACCTCAGTTTTTTATGTTGAAATTCCGTGTAAACAAAAATAAATATGATTTAAGAGGATTAGGCAGTCGAAAATCAATTTTTGTTCCATTTTTCGCAAGTTCTATACTTTTTGAATAAAATGCCGTTTGATTTATATAAAAATTCGCAAATCTGTTGATTTAGCACCTAATTTTGGGATTAACTGTCGACTTATCTTTTACAGTTGGTCACATAAGTACATATTCGGCTACAAAATTGAGTGGAATTGTAAGTAGGTTCGCAAATAAAAATTTGCATCAAAACCTATTTTTAATAAATAATAAACTAATAAATGTTTATTAAAAATAGGTTTTGATCACACAGAACGCAAACGAGAGCTTCGATAGTATAGATTGGAAAATAGCTTCAGAAAGCACCTTTAGCGGTCAAGAAAGAAGAGTAGAAATAGGTACTTATCTGTCAGCTGCTGTATTTAATGACGGCTGTAAAGCATTGCTATTTTTATTGGAAGAGTTAAGAGTGAAAGCTGGAACGCGTGCCGCAATTGCACGACGCTGATATGAGCTTGCGAAATAGGTCCAAAACAAGACGGAACAAAACAAGAATCATTCAGCAACGACAGGCTGATGCCGAGGAAGCATTAGAAACATCATCTTAGTTTGCTGGAGTTCATTTAGGAAGGTATAAGTAAAAGTACTTTGAAACGTAAGAAAAAGTTTTGAAAGCGTTTTTCTTGAAACTTTTCTTTCTCTTGGTTTTTACACGATTGTGAATGAACGGAGCTTCGGGACGAATTCAAAAAAATTACAGGATGTGTAATGTATGTGCCATTTCCCGCAGAACCTCTGATATGTATAGTTCGTAAAAATTAGATTCATCTAAAAAAAATGAGAAAGTCACGATTTTTTCGTAGCTCGCAGGGAAAGGCGAATTTTTCTCGAAAAATCGCCGTTCTTCAGCCACGAATTTAATAATTTTGTTTGTTTAGGTTACGCGGAAAACCACGGATTTAAAAAAAATCACCCTATGAAATTGGATCGCGTCACTTTTTAAGACCGATATTACGGCACAGCCACAGAAAAACGTTAAAATATTTACCAGTCTGCACCGCCATTTTTGAAGCACATATGTATATATTTCATACCAATTTTTCTCAATTTATATCGATAGTAATAAACATTGTATAAAAGGATACATTCGGATTTGCTTTTATTTTATTCAAATAAATGAGAAGAAAGGTTTTTCGCGAAAAACTATTGCCTATCTAGTCTCCTTAAACCACTTCTTGTATTAAAATGTCCTACAATGAAAAACAAGTACAGCCCACAGGAAATTCGAAAACCTTATTTTTCTCGGATGTATTAAATATGTTAGAACAATTGAGTGGTCCACTACAAAAGGAATCTATGTCACAACAGTAGCGTTGTGAGATAATAAGGCTTTTATGAAAAGTAGTGTAGGTACATCATAACATACTATGATTGTATATCTGGACTTCAGGGCCACAAGGCATTAATTCCACTTTTCTTCAGAAATGACATATTACATGTTTCCCGTATAGAATTTTCACTCTTTCTGATGGTAAAAATTATGTTATTCTAAATGATTTAGTTTTTAAGATAATAGTATAATAATGATATTAAGTCCATGTCATGTTCCGAGCCAAACAGTGTAAAGTCCATCACATAGGGGACGTAACACAATGTTCACCATTTCAAGATATCCAGACTTGTGTTAAGTCCATTCAATAATTCAGAGCTAGCGATTGTTTCTCATTGAGTTCTTACCGAACCGTTCCAAAGTTACAAAGTTTTTGCACCTTTAATTTGCTCTCCTTCAAAGTTTGCAAAACGTGACTTAATACCCTCTGACTCTGGTGTCCAAACGTACATGCAACCATACTACAGGCAAGAATTTTGACACGTAGTTATAAATCAAGGGTTAATAACTAGACACCAACGGTGCAAGAATTAATAAAAAATCTCATTTTTCAACATTTTGTGGCATGCCTCAATCTAATATATTACAATACCAATAAACCTAAATATGGTCAATGTCCCTATTTCTAATCACGTCGATTCTGTTAGATTTGTGCTCGGTGCGTATATTTTACATTTAATGTAATAAGTTAAATAATAAATTAATTATATGAAAAATTATTTGAATTAGTTCAGTATTTCTGTACAAAATGCTACTGTTCAATAGATGACAGCATTTTAATAGACTTAAATTAAATAAATGTAATAAGTGTGTCCGTCGTAAAGAATCATCATTTATGCGGTTCTGTTGCGATCGTGAGTTACACGTGAACACTGCGTTTTTAGTAAAAAACACTTACGGAATCTTTAATATTGTTCGCCAAAGTTTGGTTTTGGCACTTCCATTTTCGCTGAGCAGAAATAGGGACAGGCGCGTAAGCAGAAATGCGAGCATTTTCATTTTCGCTGAGCAGAAATAGGGACATTTTATACTTCATATTAAATTAACTATTATTAAGTTAAAATGTTTTAAAAAATACTTTTATTTAAATTTAATTGTAAATGAAGGTTGGTATTTTATATCTAATAAGATTTTTTATCGATTGTTTCATAAATAAATAATAAAAATCAATTTCTGCGATAGCAGAACTCTTACATGATTAGAAATAGGGACATTGACCTTAGTACCGAATTTTACTCGAAAAGGATTTTCTGTTCACATCAAATAGAATAAAAAATAGTTATAAAACGAAACATTTCCAACGAAATCTTCGACTGAATGACCCTCCATGATTGTTCGTCGGAATTTTGATTGCATCGATGAGGTTTCCGAACGATCAACCTCGCGGTCACTCCTCGTGTATCATGTTCTAATCGGGGTCGCGTATGCACTTCACGATTTCCGGTTCTGATATATCGCATTCGCCAAAATCCAGTAACGACAGTCTCGCAGTAATATTCAAATGCGGTCCACTACAGTCGTAGCATACCATTCCACGTGTCTCCGGTACATTGTACATTATCCAAATTGTCAATGGGCGTTCAATTAGCTTCAAAGTATCGTACACTCTGGAAATTATTCGTGGAATTCCGCATCTCTGTGACCCTCAATATTTTCAGCGTTTCATCAGACATTGCTTGTCAACTCTTCCGAGTGAAACGAAATTCTCATTAATAATAATTAATCAATATCCATCATTTTGGTAAAATAGAATAAGGGTCTGTAACGCGGAAATTTTTCTGTAAAATTTTCTCTCTCTTCTAAATTTCTCTCTTTTTGAAAAGGACCTAAGTAAGCTAACGTGGATAAAAGAAGTATGTATTTTAATTGATCTTTGATTTTAAATTGCGAAAACTTATTCCACTTCTTATGTAGTTTAATTCGTTTACTCATAAATTACAGAAACAAAAACAATACATTGCAATGAACTGAATTTTCTTTCATAATAAAGTGATACAGCCTCTTCACAAAGAAGAAACGGATGTATTTATTAATATTGAAATAATTAACATCATACACGTCATACTTTCAAAGTTGATATATATTTCTATTTATTTTTCAACAGTAGTCTGACTAAGTAATCACGTTGAATTGCCAATTTACATTCGCACAACGTACATAATGTAGCAACATGCAGGGTCTGACCTAAAATTTTCCGAACTGAAATTACAACAGCAGTTTTCCGTAAAATGATGATGCTTTTGGGACAAACCGTGTAATTTCACGTTGATGTATACAACGATATTTCGAACAGTATTTATGTTTATAAAAAACAGAACAATGTTTTAAAATTTTCGAACCGCGTGAAAGTATGTAAAATGGTCAATGCACATTGACATTTTACACATATCACATTGATTACAACTTTCATGTTTGCACAAGATAAATAAAAAAATATTATATTTTCTGGAAATAAAATTTTATTCTTTAGGAATTAAATGACCAAAGAAACATCATTTTGTTAATTTGAAATGAAGTGGGAGTAGGACACTCGCTGTAATTATACGTTATAGATGTAATTTGTGATATTATCTACCGTGTTATGGCCCAAGCAAATTTGGCAGACTATTCTGCCATCTGATCCAAGTAGGTAAAATTGCGCCTTTTAATACCAACATTAAAATAAAAAGTAGCTTGTACTAAAGCGAAAATGAAGAGAATTTTTGAAGCAGTAAACTGCATTAGTAAATATGATTGAGTAAATCCAACCATTTACGCGATATGAAATAAAAGATTAATCCGATATTTGAAATAAAACTGATTTACTTATGAATCAATGAAAATATATAAATTTTAGAAAGATATTCTTTGTTTTTTACATTGTTATTTCCTTGAATTAATATTTCGGGAAGTACATAATTTAAAAATATGTTCTTAGTATTCGAAAATAAAGAGAAAAAGTTCATTATAATATTACTTGATCGATAACATTTCTAATTATTATTGGAGGTCCGGCACGAATAAATGAAATAGAAAATGAACACGATGAAATGAATATATAAAGAATATTTTACTTGTGCCAGAAAGATAACTCTCTCACAATAAGTGATAAACAAATCATCTACACTAATACTGTCTACTGAATACTTTAACAATGATAGTATTCTGTAAGTATTCTACGGAATATTACTTCACTTACTTAAGTTCAAAATAAGGATCTGGTAAATGTGTTTCTAACACACATCATATGTTTAAAATTAATTTTAAAAAATGTGTTTAAGTGCAGGTGTAATGTTCTACATTGGAAAATTGCATAGATTCAACTTTACAAATTTATATAGTAGTTGCCATAATTTTTCTGTCAACTACGCTGTATTATTTTATTAATTACAACTGCTTAAGGATTACATAATCCAAATTTCGTATCATAATTTCAATACTTCATAATTTGTGTACTTATATTCCAAATTTTTCTAACTTTCTACCGTATTAATTCCCAACTAGGAATGAACAAAGATTAAACAACAAAACTTCCAAGAATGTTGTCAAACGATTTAAACTGGCGTCCACTGAAAATTTAATATGCCCTAAAAACGGTCGATAATTGTAGGATGGAATTTAAATTTTTAAAGTTCCTGTATGTTGAAATTATGAAATACTCGTGCCAAGCTGGCTTACTGACGTAATTGTGTTGTAATGATTTTACGATACATCATTTTTAATTTTGCATTTTTAAAAGTTATCGAATTAGATGCAAAATGAACTCAACTTCCTGAACGAACTGATTATCGTTTCGAACTTTATACAACAAAGCATTGAAAAAACAGAACATCTTAACCTTAAGTAAAAATACGGGAAATATTTTATGAGGAATATTAACAACTAAATTCAGTATCGCAATGTTAAAATGTAAAACAATACAAAATTTGTCTATTTCAGACGGTTATGAATTTACTTTCGACATAAAATACCTAATGGTAGTAATATTAGATGATCAATTTATTATGTTATAAAAAAGAACCTTACAAACAAAGCAAAAAAGAGTTAGTAAAAAAACAGGAAGCATTATCAATAGATGATGGTTTTTGTGCATTTATTATCTACACGATTGTCTAGAACTAAATATACTAAAACGTTTAATACAATTTAACTATATTCATGAATTTTCACCAAAGTCAAATGGTTAATAGAATAAGGTAATTAATATCAATACTATAAATGGTAAGGTATAAAAATGTAATACAAATTCGATTCTACAGCTTGAACATACAGTTCTCATCCGTTTTTCCATCTTGGTTGCTCAACATCTAAATAGACTCTTTCTTAATAAATTGTATTTATTAAGATAAATAATTGAATTTGAGAAGACACATCCCAACAGGCAGTGTAAAAGTTCCCGTGGGATGTATTCTCCTGTCAGCCTCAAAAGAGTTAACATATTCCGTTTCGCACATCCGGCACGGTACGAATGGTAAAGACTGTTAAACCGAAATCTGGTGAAAATCCGTGAAAATGGAATCGACCGAAAGTGCGGAAACGAATTTTCTGGTGATTAGGTTTCAACGTGAGACGAAGGTGCGAATCCGATTGGTACGTTTGATTCAATGACGCGCCGAAACGCGCCACCCGCGCGCGCTCCGAAACTCGATGCCCCTCTGTTTGGGATCGGAATTAATTTCGTTCCTTCATTTACTCAAACTGATTCGACTGTGATTTATTTATTGCCACTAACAGGATCGTGGACCGATCGTATCGCACGCCAGGTGAAAAATGATCATTGTTTCCGTAAAGAATCATCGAACGTACTGACGTCTGTTGCTCGTTATGTGATACCATATGTGAATGTAATGATCGTGGATAATTTCTTTTTCCATGGTTATACTTTATACAGTACAATATAACTGCAAAATAGCGAGACTGGCAATATAATAAATCAAACATCGATCATATTTCTAAAAATTGTTCATTTTATTGAAAGTATGTACCTTCGGAATTAAATGTATATTCTGGTCTAAACGCTTTAGAAAAAAACTACCTTTGTAGGATTTTGGTAAAAAAAATCTATAACACATAGAATAAACGATTAGTAATTTCCTAAGATATGAAATTTTAAGATATGAAAAATATTGTCTTGATGTAATTTTGATTAATCTATACTGTAAAACCAACAATGACTGTGACATTAAAAAAACAAGTGCCCAAACGATGTATCCAAAATTTCAAAATCCACTCGTCCGAAATGAAAAAATCAAAGTTTTTCTTAAAAGTTATAAGGATGGTTTTCGTATCATGCAGATTCAGAAGTTTTGGTTCATTAATACATTTTTTACTCAACCTTCCTTATTGAAAGAATTATCTTTTTTTGGAACACGTTCACAAAAACTGTTACCAATCAGCGAATTTTGATTAATTTTCAATACAAGTGCATAATACGATAACCATTCATACAAGGTTTTTAAAAAAAACCTTGGTTTTCTTATTTCAAATTAGTGGATCTCGAGACTTTAGGTACACCGTTTGGGCATCCGTTTTTTGAACGTCACAGTCATTGCTGATTTTTGCAACATATATTGAACAAAATAACATAAAAAAAATTATTTTCATACCCTAAAATGTATGTTAATAAACCCCAGACTGATTGTTCATTCAATGTGTTATAGTTCTTTTTACAAGAATCCTAAAGAAGCTATTTTTTTACAGTGTTTACACCAGAATGTACCCTTATTAAAACACTTTGACACTGTCGACCAATGGATGGATAGATTTCTAGAGATCTTCTCTGGAAATCGCCTTGAGTATCCTGGTCACGGTTCCTTCTACATACACGATAATGCACCTGCTCATCCTACCGTAACCGTACGTGAATTTCTGGTGAAAAAGCAAATGCCAGTGTTTGCCTATCCATCGTGTTCACCTGATTTAGCTGCTTGTGATTACTTCCTATTTCCAAGACGGAAAATTCCAATCAAAAGGACTCGCTACGATAACATTTCAACCATATAAGCAGCTGTGCCAATAATAATCAAGACGATTCCAAAAACAGATCTTCAAAAATCTGTCCATTCATTGGTTGACCAGGCCCAACATTGTATTAATTCCGAAGGAACATACAGTAGCGGACAAGTTACAGTAAACCCTCGATGAGTGTTCGAAGGCTCCTCGGCACTGATAAAGAGAGGTCCTCAGGTGTAAAGCTGACTTTTTAATGAGGATTAGCATAGCTATAGGGCTTGGAAATCTGAAGACAATGGTATTTGTTTCTGCCGCATATGGCCATTGGTTTATGAAACAGTTAATATTTAGTGCCGAGGAGCCTTCGAACAGTCGTCGTGGAGTTACTGTACCACTTTTTCAATTTGTCTTATTTTTATTATTATTTAAGATCAATTTAAACCATCAGTATGAGTTTAATGTATATTCTGATAAAGAATTAAAAGCTGTATAAAACCTATTATCGTTTTAAATTGATGTTAACACTAGATTTACGGGACGCGTTATTTTTACGCATTTGAATGCCCTCGAATCTCGAAATTCTCTATGTGGTATACCTATCTCTACGGCCACGCGACGATTTGATGCTATCGTAAATTGAGTATTAAAGAAAATAAGTTGTTTTTTAAGGAACATGTGCGGTTTCGTTGACGCGTGTCCGTAGAAATAGGAGTACAAGAAATGTCCGTAAACCTAGTATTAAAAAATAATAGAAATATAAAGAATCAGAAAAATGGTACATTTTTCGCTCACTATTGCATGTACTTTGAACAAAATAAACAATTTTTACAAATATGTGAGATATTTTAATTAATATATTGGCAATTCCGTTATTTGTTACTATACATATATGTATGTTCGTGTACCTTCGCATCGAGACCGTACGAGGACCGAGAGAGCTTTTGCTATGCTGCTCGATGGACATTTTATTACCATTTTTACGAAAGTCAAGTAGCTGTATAACTCATAACGACGATAATAAGTTCTGTTCTAATTCTTTTGAACGTGAAATACCCAACATTGAAGGCTCCACCTTCATATATTGGATCTTAAATACCTATGATGGAAAATTACGGTGACGGTTAAGATACAGTACCGGACAAAACTGTAACAACTTGAGCGTAATAATTCTTTGAAGTGTAATTTCTTTAGCAGTTTCTGCATTAATTAACGAGGAGTATAGATTTCCTAAAACGTTATTTTCTTAAATATTACTAATCTTAATAAAAACCACAACCTTCGTTAATTAATACAGAAAATGCTAAAGAAATTGGTCTTTAAAAAATTATTATAGTCAAGTTGTTGCTTTTGTATATTTTTGTCCGGTATTGTACGACTTGCTCGGTCGAAAGGAAAAAAAGACAGAGTTTATGTCATTTATTCTGAAGAAATAGATTATGTTTTCTTCATGGCTAATGAAATTGCAGAGTCGAGGAATCCCGAAGAGTTTAAATGTGAGGGGGTAAATATTGCCTGTGACATGAATGTTCGTTTCAAAGCATTACTATTCCGATGAAATTTTTATCAGGGCAAGAACGCTGATGACCCGCGTTAGCTTCTTTCCCAAAAAGAAAAACAAATTAAGTTATTACATTCCACAATAGTAACTTTTGAAACTAGATTAATTTGCGTGAAATTAACAATTAAAGTAAACATCTGAAAAACATTTTCTCGAACGAGGTCACGTTATGAAAACATGTAATAAAATTTGAATGAGTCATTAAAGTGATTATGTATATTCGTTTCTATTAATTAACGTATTAATGTAGTTACTTTCTGTTTCAATTAAAAAAGGCTGTGTTTCTTTACTGGCGAAAGTCGCTTTGGACACGAATTCAGCACAGAGAAAAGATCGAAAAGTAATTCTTTCAAATAAACAATTTATTCATTTATAATAGAAAATCTTAAGTATGTTTTCAGCTATCTACAATTAAACTTTGAATGAAATAGGAGACTAATTTTAAAGTCCATTACCGATGACAGTTGATAAAAGCAAAAACATTTCATATTAATTCTATCAATGATTACAACGTGTGTTGCACATACAAGCACTGATCTCAATATAGAAAACAGTGTGATTTTTATTGAAATTATTATACGCTTATCGTTAGCAACAAATTTTTCATGCTAATTATAAGACTTAATTGATAAAGAAAGTGTCTGAAGAAATTCACTGTTAATCTTATCAGTTTTTCATTCAAGATTTACAACCAAAAAGAACAGATTCACAAAAAACAACACTATCATTTAGTGAGTCTTTCAGAACAGTATAAAAATGAGAATTTCATTACCAAAGAAGTATTTATATTAAGTTATTTCTAAATTATATCGATTACCAGAATACAAGAATACTGCACGTTATTAAAAAACTGTTATATATTATGTCATTACGCAAAGGAATAGAAACTGTCAATAAAATTTTACCCTCAGCTTTAAACCTCGCTTTGACATGCTTCTATCACTCAGAATAAATAGATATTAGTCTCCAAAAAATTTCTAAGCCGCGTTTTCACAGTACTACTTTTACAGTATTACTTTATACTGAAAAAATATAGTCGTGTAATTTACTATAAATAAGGTATTTCATTGCATGTACATGAATTTGCTTATTATATTTTATTCATGCACAATTTTTTGATACCAATGGGTTTAAGCTAATTTTTGTACCATCCATCTATTACAAACCGCTGCAGCACATGTTACCAGAAAAAAATATTGCAATCACTATGTTACACACAATGTTCCTAAAATAATGGGCCAAACTTTGAGTGTATGTATTCTATTGGTGACAATAACAAAAATACATCACGTGAACATAGGTCGTTTTCTGAGATAATATAACGTTTTAAAGTTTCTACTTGAAGGAAGTGTTCCCAATAGTCCGTCTATTGAACTGCTACAAGGATTACCAAACATATATTGTATGAATAGTTAAACTACCTTCTATGAGGTCTGTCAGAAAAGTAACGGGATTAATACCGTAGAAGGTATTATCAAATGATCTACAAATCAACATTATCCCTTTCTAGATAGTTTCCTTGCGAAGCCAGAAACCGCTAAAAACGTTGTTCCCATCTTCTTGAAACTGTCCTGAAAGTCTTCAACCCGAAATGCTTTCGAATGGTCTGTCACAACCTATTGGATGTTATCTACAGTTCGAAGATAACGACCCTAGAGATGGGTTTTGATTCTTGGAAACAGGAAGAAGTCATAAGAACTCAAGTCAAGAGAGTAAGGAGTCTGTGATATAACAGGAATACCCTTATTGACAAAAATCTTGTTCACAGGATGTGACAGTGAGCTTTATAATGATGCAATATCCAAGCAAGCTTTCCTTAAACGAATTTTTAACTAAAAAGGGTACCACAGCCTCCTTACTCTCCTGATCTGAGTCTGTGTGACTATTTGCTTTCCCCAAAAATAATAAACCCACTTCGAGGTCATCATCTTGGAACTGTGGACAACATCCAATAGATTGTGACAGGCCAACTGAAAGTAGCTCCAGTTAAAGAATTCCAGCACTGTTTTAAGAAATGGGAATAACTTCTCTAGCGATTTGTCGCGTCTCAGTGGAATTGCCTTGAAAGGGATAATGTCGATTTGTAGACAACTTGACAATACAAATTTCTACGCTGTCTGTCTGTCCCGTTACTTTTCTTATAGGCTCCGTAAAATACAGTTGTGAAAATCTTCCAAACTCTCTACTGGCCTCCTTAAGATATCAGCGTAGAATCACGTTTCTGCATTGATTTATGGACTCATGTATATACGTTTCTTTTATCCCTACGATAAGTTTCTACACACACAGAGTTTGATCCCTTGTTTTATGAACATCCTGTATAAAATCTTAACTCAAAAGAGAAGGTAAAACAAATCAGTAAAAGTGAACGTCAAAGTGTTGAGTGGTGAATACCCCAACAGGGACCAGTAAAGAAGCACCCTGTAGAGTTTCACGGTAATTCATGATGTCAGAGAATCGATCGAGGTACCCCAGGAATGAAATAAGACAAACCGTCTCATGGTGTTTCAAGCTACAATGGCGGTCATATACTTACGTACAGGTTGTATTTTAATTTTCAAATGGCATATTATTTTCCTGGGAAGGTTACAAAACTTCCGAACTATAATTTCATAAAATTTGAATCTTGTTTTATATATTCTATGCTAAGTAACAGCTTTTGGGGTGGGCAATTACTTACATACATGTGAAAAATTTATTTATTTTTCTAGCTAGTTTTAAATTACAGTTATAACATATTAATAGTGTGGTGGCTGAACTTTTTTGAAGTAAAACACATGTACATAAGTGATTATCCGCCTCAAAAGCTGTTGCTCAACACAGAATGTTCACAAATTTGTTGAATTCTCGGAACAAAAAATACAAATAGTTTCCTGTTAGTTAATAAAGCAATATTCAAATTTTATCAAAATATGGTTTCGATATTTATGCAAATTTTCCAGAAAAATATACAAAAATTAAAATACAACCTGCATGTAAGTTCACGGTCTGATCAAAAAGTTTGGGGTCTTCATATATAAATCATTTATTATCAATCTCAACAATAATTCCATAAAATCGTCATGAAGATAATCTCCTTATGTTCTTATATACCTTTTGAAATCATTTGTTGTAATTTTCGAAAGCGTTGCGGTAAACGGACGCTGAAATCGAGTCTAGCCCCTCCTACAATTTCTTACTTATTGTCTCTCGCGTGGCGCAACATCGTCCATTTGGTACCTATTTTGAGGCTACGAAAGGAGATGGAAATTTCATAAAATTAATCATAACTAGGGATGAAACATGGGTTTATGGGTACCACTTACGCATCTGAGCAACGCTTGCGTGTTTTCTTCAGACGTGGCTCACCGTTCTTCACCCACAGGCTCAATTACTTCTTCGTGTCCATTTTATAACCATACACCCATATGTCGTCCCCAATTACAGTTAATTTCAAGAAATTGATATCTTTTTTCCTCGGACAACAATTAAGAAATCGCAAGTGGAGCTAGACTGAAAACTGGAAAAGAATATTTCAAAGATACACAAGGGCAGAAGGAGATTACTTGCAGGTGATCCCATAGAATTATTGTTAAGATTGATAATAAATGATTTATACATAAAGACCCGAACTGTTCGATCAGACCCTGTATACAGGGTACCCCAAAATAGCTTCGACTCGTGGAAGTGAGGGGTTCCTGAGATGGATTGAAATAACTTTTTCCTTAGCAAAAATATTATCCGAGGCTTTGTTAACGAGATATTAACGAAAAACCCCGACCAATCACAGCGCGAGTCTGCCTGCCGAACTCCCGCGGTTGCGTTGGCTACCAATCGCAGCGCGTATCCAAAGCAACCGCTGGAGCTCGGCAGGCAGACTTGCGCTCTGATTGGTCGGGGTTTTTCGTTAATGTCTCGTTAACAAAGCCTCGGATAACATTTTCGCTAAGGAAAAAGTCGTTTCAAATCCTGCCAGGAACCCCTCGTTTCCGGGAGTCAAAGCTATTTTGGGACACCCTGTATGGCCGCCACTTACAAGAAACTACGCTCGCTGCTCGTATGAAGTCACCGCAGTGCAATTTTCCCAAAAAACCAACCACGGTGCCACGTGGTAACCCTGACAAATGCGCCACGTGGGGTAAATTGCGACCGCATTAACTCCCTCGGCCCTCGGTCGCAATAAAGCACATAAACGTGAGAAGAAGTGGCGATCATTCCGGCCGGGAACCGATCCGATATATACAGTAAAAAGAAAAAGTATTCGTGCACCAGCGATTCTAATGATCAATTGACAATGCTGTTTTTAACAATACTAATAAGTTGAAATT
>NW_015374074.1:275725-357436 GCF_001272555.1 Dufourea novaeangliae | reverse complement strand
CTCTGATTGGTCGGGGTTTTTCGTTAATGTCTCGTTAACAAAGCCTCGGATAACATTTTCGCTAAGGAAAAAGTCGTTTCAAATCCTGCCAGGAACCCCTCGTTTCCGGGAGTCAAAGCTATTTTGGGACACCCTGTATGGCCGCCACTTACAAGAAACTACGCTCGCTGCTCGTATAAAGTCACCGCAGTGCCATTTTCCCAAAAAACCAACCACGGTGCCACGTGGTAACCCTGACGAATGCGCCACGTGGGGTAAATTGCGACCGCATTAACTCCCTCGGCCCTCGGTCGCAATAAAGCACATAAACGTGAGAAGAAGTGGCGATCATTCCGGCCGGGAACCGATCCGATATATACAGTAAAAAGAAAAAGTATTCGTGCACCAGCGATTCTAATGATCAATTGACAATGCTGTTTTTAACAATACTAATAAGTTAAAATTGACTTTCCTTTGGTTATTCCATAACAATTTAAGTTTCTGCCAATGGCATAGTCTGATGGACATATTCATAAACTTGGTTTTACAGTAAAAACAGTATTCTTAACTCTAGGACGGCGGTGCCTGCGAACATTTGTACCCTAAAGCCGATTCACACTAGCGATCGAAGGTACGATTCGATCACGATCAATCTGAATTTAGACTATATCTCTCTCATTAGATTACCACTAGTCTGAATCCGGCTTAATTCTCAAAAGCTCCATCCAAATCATCAACTTATAAATCTAATTTAAGCCAAGATTTGTTCATATTAGGTCATACAAGTAAGTGGGTCGTCTTGAGTAACAGTCATCAAAATAAAGAAGCAAGCATATGGGTACAAACAGACCCAAGCACCACTGCCTGTAAGGAACATTAAAAACCTCCGTTCTTTGAGGGTTAATCGATAATAAGTGTCATCGGTGTATGAACACTTTCTTTCTGCTACTGTACGTCATCAGGAGCGGTCTCGAAATACAACGCTTAGCTTTAGTTCGTAGATGAGTTGAGAATGATCTCTTTTTGTTCCATATGTAGAGACTAACACGTATGCTTTGCACGCGCTTTATCTGTCCCGCGGAAGGCACGAAACAAACAAAAGAAAAAAAAAATACAAAACGCACCCTCGAGAGAGCGAGAGACTTTCGCAGGTACGAATAACGATCGTTGTTGCATCCCCCTCTCTTCCACACCCGACCCGCTCTTCTAGCATCGGGACACGCAGGAAACGCTGACAGTCCTCGACAGGTTGGACCTTGATACGGAGAAGCCGACCGACGAGGAACTGGCAAGGAAGTTTGGCTTCGAGGAGGCGTATTACGAGGGCACGCTCACCTGGTGGCAGAAACTCAAGCCCCAAATGTGGTCGCTTTTCGACGAACCGTACTCGTCATTGGCAGCCAAGGTGCGTATGATTTAATGTTATTTTGGATAATTTTCTGCGGGGATCGCGTCGATATCGTGGATAGAGATTTCACTGACAGGAACGTTTATTACGATACGTTACCGGTCAAAAACTTGGTACAGTAGAACGTCGATTGTATTGTCAACTCTTAAAGACACATTACTGAAACATAAAACGAGTGGACCAAGATGTTTTATCTCTTTTTATTGGCAAAGATGGTGTTAATAAAAGTGGGGACACTTCCAGTGGGTACATTCTACATGCAATACTAAGACCAAAATGGTGATTAAATTGTGTTCGAGGCTTTGTTTTTTTAAAACTTCAAACTTCATTTTTATAAAATAGGAAACGATTTTTTAGTGAAAAATCACAGTTCTCTATTGAAACAGTCAATATGTTATGAAAAATTAATATTTTTAAAATCGGCTACGATAAAAACTAGTTTTTTAAATCTATTTTAAAAGAATGTTTTCCTTTTTATTTAAGATCAAACCCATCGGAGATATTTTGGTTACCGGACAAGCTGTTCTTAAAAAACTGCTTAAGGGAAATCGTTAGTACATACTCAATTTTCTGAGTTTGTGAATGACATTTACAAAATTGTTGCATTAAAGTATATATTTTAAGATGTATATAATAATTTTTTAATTAAATAATATTTTCCAAAACAGAATTGTCAAAATTGATCCTAGTACTCTCATACCGTATAGTAAATCCTCGATGAATATTCGAAGGCTTTACGACACTGAACATTAAATATTTCATAAACTAATGGCCATATGCGACTGAAACAAATATCAGTGCTAAATCTCATTCAAAAGTCAGCGTTACACCTGGGGTCCTCTCCTCGTCAGTGCTGAGAAGCCTTCGAAAACTCATCGAGGATTTACTGTACCATGACAAATACATGCATTTCAGATTAATATTCAAATTTGATTTTCTCGAAAACGGGTCCCAAATGAAAAAATCTTATTCTATATTTTTAACTCATTTTTTCACGTAGAATCACCGCCCAATCGGTTGTACCACAAGTTTCAGGTCACCCTGTATGTAAATACGTTCCATGTAAGATCTTACTGACGGTTATCAAAAATTGGAAGATCTCATTGAAAGTGTTACATCTCGTAGGGTCGGTTTAAAAAGATTGTAACGAACGTTTTTTGTTTATAATTCATTATAAGTCCGTTTGTCGTTACGAGCATACATTTAAAAATGATTTATTGGTGATCGTGTATCATTTATATCAATTTTAACTCTAAAATCAAAATGATGCTCGTTCTAGACCATGATTACATGGATCGTAACCGCTAAGTAACCCAAATATAAACCATAGTTACAATAACCATATTATCCGGTAACGAAATCTCTCAAGCAGTTACGGAGAGCGAGTTAATCTTCTCAGCAGCAGATTACACACGACAAAGTCATAATTACATTTAACAGATTCGGTAACCTCAAGTATAATCGGATTCGGCTCTTTATCTATATGTACATGCAGTAACCAACATAATCCAAAATATTAATTTCTATGACACGATAAAACACACTTATTATAACTCCTAATGACATTGATGGACCCTATCAGTTAATTCGTAATGTCAAATACTATTTTCTCTTTGTTGTAATTTTTTCTTCTAAACTGATAAACACATTGGTTACGGAAGTAATTCTTACATAATTATATCCAACGTAAAAAATGATATAATAAAGAATACTCACAAAATTTTGTCTAAATTGAGAAAGTTTTCGGTTATCTGTCAACAAGAAAATGATAAAAAATCTGTTACACATGTAACTAGTTTTTATCAAAATGAAGCATACAGTTTCCTGTTGATAACAAGTAGTATACTCTCGTAAAAGTACCCACTGGTTTCGACTTTAATCGATTTAACAAAAAATTAATGTAAAAATAAAACATTTACATTAGCATAAACTTTAAATAAGACACTTCAGATTAGGTTATATTCAATTGAGAAATTATACATAGTTGATTTGAAAACGTATTGTTAACAGTAAAGGTAAAAGTATCAAAAGGAGACACATAAAAGTAGCCACCTAAAGGCAACATTTATTTGATATAAAAATATTTACAATTAAATAATACTTTCTCGAATATTGTTGCAATCTTCTGATGAGATTTAATTTACATAAATTAGTATAAAAATTTTCATGAATGCATACTAATCTTGGGTAAATATAGTCAAGACTTACATTAATATAAATTATAAGTGTTAAGTCTGACTATAACATAATTAAACATGTAAAACGTGTCTTACATATTGGATTGGCGGCTACTTCTGATAACAACTGTATTTATTAATACTGGAACAATGGAACGTTACATATGTCTTCGTATATTCAGGGCAGCTACAATTCTTTTTATTCTTCATTTACTCTCGTTACACAGTGACATTCAATTGTTCATTATTTGCTCAATATTATAACAATATAATTTAACACCTTACTGACTGGTAGCCTGTTGACAGGCTTTTTCATTTTAACGCTTGTCAATAAGAAACGTATTATTACCTTCAAATCAGACTTAATGAAGAAATCGTTACATTACGTTACTACGATTCGTGCTATGTTTCACGATTGTAATTTGCTCCTGTGACTGAACTTAATAGGTCTTTGGCTTTTAAGGGTGGTTTCGCACTCGGAAACGTTGTTTTTAAACGATTTTTAGAACTGAGAATTAATGAACCAAGGAATTTGTAGTTTTTTGTACATGTTTGATCACATTTCTAAAAAGCACAGTAACATTCTTGTACAATTATCTTTTATTGTTGTCTTAAAAAAATGTTGCAACAAAATGGTAGCCATGTATAGCAAAAATTCATTAAATTTGAAACTTCTTCAGACGATAAAATAGATATATTGCAGATACTGACATAATAGTAGTTTACAAGATAAAGAGGTGTCTATTTTATATGTATGTCAAAGCTGAAGTAAATTGGTTAACTAATTATTGTGATGTCGTGGGAGCCAGTTTGGAAAACATGATTTCGAGAAGAATGCGTTTACTCGTGCAGCAGTGCATCATTCTCTTAAAATCGTTATAACTTCGTCATTTCAATGAATTGAAGCATATCATGTACCCAACGCGATAGCTTCAATTTTTGCAACATTTTTAGGGTATTACACTTTCGGAAAATGCAATAAAAAATCAATTTTTTGACCCCTCCGAATGCGAATCGGGTTTATGATAGATATGTACAGTAAGACCCCGTATAATACTCCTACAATGCAAACTAAAAATTAATAATACATATAATGAAAAAATTTTACGCTTTCATTATTTCAAAAAGGAAATAAAATGCATATTATTTTCTGTTGTATTTGAAAACACTTCTTTTCATTTATTAAGTTCTTGCGTTCTGGGTCCCGTATAACACGTTATTCGTATAACGTATGTTTCACGTTATAAGGGTTCTACTATATTAAGTAGAGTGGATGCACCAGTAAATGTATACGTACCAGTGAACGAACATTATGTACATGTACATTGTACATATACATGTACAAAAACGAGTGATTTAGAATAAGCAAATGATTAAATATTGATTTTTTTCCATTCCTTGTTTCATATTCAATCAATTTTTGCGCCATTGGTCAGAAATGTTCATTTATTTAATATTGTACAGTCACCGGTTTAATGTAATTAACTGTATTTTCCAGAAATGTACAAATATTAAAAAATGTAATTTTCATCTGCCAATTATTTATTAATATTATTACCACTTAAAATTCGACTTGAAAACAACCCTGCGTTGTAGAACGTTACGCAGACTTTAATTAATTAGTCAAAGTGTATATCGCTGAAATAATGCGGTGAAAATAAAATTAAAGGGTACACATAGGGTTCGAGAATGAAACGATACTCCATAGACCTAAGCAAATTGTTCCGAGACTGTAGACGCTCCAGAATCAAACTAAATCTGGAACTTTTCCTGACCCCTCGTGTAGATTAGCGTTATTGTCATTGATTTACTGTTATTCCTAACTTGTAACCTAATCAAACTTAGGGACTCCCACAATTAATTTACTTTCGCAGACTTCTCCCGCTGAGCTTCTTAGCCTTTCACGTAAACGTTGACTCATCGAATTTCTTGTATTAATGACACAATTCTTATTTCTGAGTTACGTATTGGGTCATTTGGAAAGTTCGTAGAGTGTTCCGATACAGTGCCGATGTTGCCTTTTTACTGGACAAAGGAAAAATAGTTTGAGCTGGTGAAGAGGTGCTATTTTCCAGGTGTGGAGTGAATATATTTGCTGTATAAGTTAATCGTCTTTTTTGTGAGAAATACCGACGAAACCTATTACCAGAGGCTACTTTCATTAGATTCTATCAAACTTTGAAAAAAGTTACGCTACTCAGATTGGAAAATTTTACAGCACGTACCTAATTAATTAGACTTTGCCGTATTAGATGATTACGCTCTTAAATCGCTAGAATTTTCTGTAATAAGAAAGAACTTCGAAAATAGATACATCTGGAAGCAAATTGAAGAGTTCTTTTAGTCAAAACAGTCGAAGTTTTATGTAGCTAGTAGAAACGAAAGTAATTGAAAAATAGAAAGAAATTGAAACGAAAAGTAGTAAATGAGAATATGATATAAGTTGAAAAATATAGATTGTAGCTCTGGCATTAAAAACGCTTCGAATTTTGCGAGCAGTCCAATTGGTAATTTAATTTCTTCTCGATCATTGTTTGCATCAGATTAATTACACTAGAATTAGAAGTTATTCCTTTCCTTAATACATAAGTGTAACCATGACACGTTCCTGAAAACAGTTCGTCGCTCTAGTTCCTAATTGTTCTATCTCCACTAGTTTCTAAACTGAGAAAACTGAGTTTGAAGTTTACGAAATTTAATATTATACAAGCAGGAAAGTAGTGAAATAATGAAACACGCTATAATATCATCTACTGAATAGCTATTTACTACAATATTTAACAAAACTTTATCTTATTATCAACAAAAATGTTTAATCGTTGTTCGTATTTGAAGATACAACCATTAAGAAGAAACTACTTTTAAAGTTCCGGAGTTAGCACTTAAAAGAATATTTAATGTTTTCTAGGTTGCATTTTCTTCATATTATGGCACATATGTATTCTTTAGACCAATGAGACGCACGTAAATTGATTAACTAAATTTTTTTTAAAATGTAGTTAGAACAGTTAAGAACTCGGGTAACGAGTTATAGAATCATATATTTTAACCGCGATTCCAGTGAATGTAATTATGACAAATTTTGTAATAAAGATCAAACTAGGTGTCTGTATCGAATAGGAAATGTGTAAATTGATCAAACCTATAACAGTTTTTTCATTTAGGTCGCTTTTATTTGCTTGCACTGGGATCGTTCACAGTATTCGGTAACTGTTTTGAGCAGTGCAATTAGTCATAATTTCAAACATTCTAGAGAATAATATAAAAATTCTGAAATAGCAAAGACTTATGTTCTCGAAAAACTGCAGACGAAATAATGGTGCCATTTTTTTTAATATTAATTAAAAGATATTTAATTTTAGAACGATTGCATATTATAACTTTCTGATTTGTGTAGCAGAGAGAAGCAATTATTACTCAGAGTATAAGTTGCTATTCATAACTCTTCATTAGCTTTGAACAAAACATAATTACACATATACAAGGTGTCTCAGATCGGGCAGCACAATCGCGTAGGAGGTGATTCTGTAAGAAAAAATAAGTTAAAATAGAATAACAAACTTTTTCATACGAGGCCTTGTTTTCGAGAAAAACCACTTGGAAATAATTTCATCGAGTATGCGTGTACACGTGATGACAATAAGTAGAAATAGAATGTTATGAACAGACGCGTTAGCCAAAGCCTATTCAATTGCACGTGTATCCAGCAGATTTTGAAATTCGATTATCTCGGAAACAATGAATCATAAGAAGAAATTTTATTCACAATTTTTTATTTCTTTTTGCATGTAATATAACCACCTGTCTGATTGTAATACCCAACCTGCGACACCTTGTATAATTTAATATACTATTCTAAAATACTTCAGTATGTAAAATGTAAAATATAGCAAATATATGTTATAAAACCCAACCCATTATTATTAATATTTTATTACAATACTAGTATATAATTTAGTTCCGTCCATAGAAGGATAAATTTAAAAGAATTGATAAACTTTTAGTAGTTTTTTAAATATAAAAGAAGAAAGTTTACTGTATTTAGTTCGTTGAGAGAATCCCACGACAGATAATTTATTTGGCAAAGTGTCACTATTTTAAAGCATCCATTGTAAATGCAACTTTTCCTTTATCTTCGGTTCGTTGATTGCGACAAAAAAGTGGATCAAACTGTTTCAACTGTTGTATGCAAGCATACCTGTCGAAACGACACAGCTCCGTTTTGAACGAGTTTCATGTTGAATGAAAAAGTTGTTCTCGATAATAACTTCAGGCGGACCATTCTGGTATCCAATGAGCGACATACAGTAGGTAGTATGTAGAACTGCGAAATCTACGTGTATTAGTCGCAACTGAAAGCGTAAAGCTGTGTCAATTTCGATTAATGGAGGAAAAAACAATTTGTATTGTAGTTGAAGGGAAGTATATTAATTATCTATTAGCGCTTCATATGTCTGTTCGTTGTTATTCTAGAATCAGAAGTCCCTTTATACTATAAAAATAGACAACAATAGTCGAATTACAACAAACATGGACTTTGGATGTATTATAATCTTTTGCAAACGTTACCCTTCAATTTAGTTGTGGTGACAGATAATATACAAGTGAAAATTAGTTAAGGAATTAAGTATAAATTTGTTCACCTATCAGATTCCAAATAATATTTTTCCTAAGTGAATCATACATACAAATATACGTTTTATACAAAATACTTCTTAGGTGCTTAGTATGCAGATTAGCAAGTAAAATTTATGAAATTCTAATTAATCCATTGAAACAATAGGCACATACTATGAAAAGAAAACAATATGAAAATACATAAGTACTGAAATATTCAAAATAACACATAACAATTGCTTGTGAAAAAGCAGTCGTTTCTCAGAAACAGAAAGGAAGCGACATTTCTTTCGAATTTCTCTCTTACATTATTGCTAAATTATCAATTACTATATTGTGACAAGACTAAATTGAGTTCGGTAATTTGTATACTTCGACTAAAAAATTTACTTTTTTTTTACTTCTTATTGCTGTCAATTACAGGATTGTACTATAAAAAATACTCCAGTATCTAACAGCATTTGTATAAAGTATACCCAATTTACATTTTCTTAAGAATGTAGACAATTTTATTTGGTCTAATAACATTCCTTTAAAGTTCAAACCATTTCGAAAACATTTTCTACATAAACTTTATATTCGTCCTCCTCCCCCAGTTTAGAGATATTTATGAAAAATTTGACTTCGGAAAAAAAATGGTTTCTCTCTTTTCTAGACTTTTCCAAAACAGACACCAACCAGATACAACAAAATTCTCATGTAAGACGACTGAATAATTCTATAAACTTCCATGAACATCAATGACAAGGGGGGGAAAGGTTAATGTCAGAACCCGATTTTTTTGTAACTTCGCAGACGAGAAAAGGACCTCGAGTTACTAACTGTGCTGCATTAAGTTTCGGCAGAAATTTATATTTAGGATAGGAATGCACCCTTGTAGACATATTGGCGTAAACATTTAAAGCTTTTACGTTTAAATAGTATTAATAAACTAAATAGCAAAAATATTTACAAAAGTCATCCCATCTATCCTCTAAAAATCTTTCGAAATTACTCCCAAATATACTCTCAGCGAAATAAACTCTCCTAATTTTAACAATTCCTTGTAATGATTTGTAAGGAATAGGTAGAATGATTTTCGTAAATATTTCTGCTATTGACTTTACTGATACTATTTGAAAATAAGTAAAGGGAGACCTATATAATTTTTAAAAGCAAAGAGAAGCTTTAAATATTGTTTACGCCAATATGTACACAAGGGGTGTTTTCGTACCCTAAATATGATTTTCCAGCGACACTTAATACAGCACACTTACTCGCGGCTTCTTATTCGTCTGCAAAGTTACAAAAAAAAACTTGATTCTGACATCAACTTAAGCCCCTCTGTGAGTAACATTTAGCGACCGTTCCTTGTCAGAAGCCCACGGCAAGTCCTTGCAAAACTCGTCAGGCAGTTAACGCTTTAATAACGACCGATCTGCAAAATGTGTAAAAAGACTCCAGGACAACCGAAAATTTCCTTCCGTCGTGTGACGAAAAACACCATCGCCGTCTCAATATCCGTAAAAATGTATAGCCATTGCTGGCTCCACGTATCTCCTGAACGTTCCGGTGTCTTTATCGTGGTTTAACCATAACGAGGATAATTTCTTGTTGAAGCGTTGGCCCAAACCGAGGATCTTCATCTAGTTTTTCTACTAAACGAACTGGTATGATTGTGAGGGTGCAATAATCAGGGGCATTAATTTTCACATATACGGAATCTGGCCGAATGAAAAGCTTACTAGCGGCGGTGGTTAGACAAGACCGGATCGTAATGATAAGACCGGAGCTATCGTGTAACTTTTAACGTTGCTGAAAAGGACGAACCGCGACGAACCCGGGCGTAATTGGATTTTCCATCGAATCTCGAACAAAGTGTCGACCTTACTCTCGCGTCGACAATGCTCTTGACAATTTCAGTTTTACGGTTCAGTGTGACTGTTCCCCGGGATTCTGTGGCCCGCTCTGACCTCTTATAACTTCGGCCACAATCTGCTGAGCATAATGAAGCGCAATCTTCCAGCTGAACTCACATAGTTTTGAAGAGACCTACTGCAGAAGCTTCAAACGAGTGAAATGTCAAAAACGTTTATTAGAAGACTTGTAGAGTGTGCCTGATTTAAGTTGAACATGTAAATTATTACCGATGGTATTAGAAGTAAGAAAAAAATGACTGTAACAGGAATATATATATATACTGACTCATACATGTGTTTACGAAAGGTTGCTACCTTATTTGACAAAATTATATACGTAACTGCGAATTTTATTTCGAAACTAAGACAAACTTATGACTAAAGTATGATAATAATAAAAATATTGAAGATATATAAACGGAAATTTGATATAAGTTTTTACATTTTATTGTTATTTCAGAGGTATGTGAACAAGTATGTGAGTCATTGTATAGTTTCAGAACGTACATCTGGCGACCCACAAAGTCACTATGAATGTCACTTCAAGGTCAGCGTTATTTTTTCCATTTTGGCATCTACTTTTTATAATGCGACCTTGTAGACAAGACTGCGTTTCTTGCAGCATTTCGGTGATTCATTGTGCAATGTACACTCTGAATTCGTTCGAATTCGTGAGGATCTTTGAAATCTATCGCCTATAATGAAGTGTGTACAACAGCGGGTAGTCTGAAAGAATGAATTCAGAATGCTTGTAGCACACTGAATCGCGAAAATGCTGCAATGCCATTCAATTGTTTCCTTATCGTGTGAATTCATTATTCTTGTTTTATTATTTTTACATCTTTGCAATTTAAATTCAACTGTTTTATTGAACGACCTTCAAGGTCGTGATGTCATAGGCCGCGAAACTTGTACTGATGTCAATTACAAAGTCGTATAATAAAAAGAAACAAATATTAATACAGAAACAATAACGACGACCTTGAAATGACATTCAAAATGAACTTGGATGAACTTTCTCATAATCGCCACATGCACATCCTCAAACTATACAACTTACTCTCATAATTACAGTCGGCCCTTGAACAACACGGTAATTAAAAATTACATGGTAGTAGAAAATCCGCTAATAATTTTGTACTGTCAAAAACTTAACTATGACAGCTTGCTATTAACCAGAAACCTTATTTTGTGCGTTATTTGTATGGTTATTACTATATTCTTACAATAAAATAAGCTAAAGAAAAGAAAATGTTAACTTCACCGAATTGTTACATTCGTCGAATTGTTACACCAAAAGGGTAACATGTTGCAACAGCAATAGAGAGGTCCTTTTCCGCCTTTCTTTTTGCGATAGACATCTTACTGTTGTGACTACTGTAATTTATGGCACATGAATTTCACCTGTGCTCTCGTTCTTTCTCGACCTTCTCAGGACGCACTTGGGTAACTCCGAAATATTTTCAGAAATAAATCATTTTTTTCTTAGATTTAATAGCATCGGAAATAACATACATGTTCAACTGAAGTGAAACACTCTGTATGTGACTTTTCATTAAGGCGGGATTGATTCTTTGTGAAAATATATCTCTCAATTATCAAACTGAACGCTGCTCTTTTTTAAAAATTCTCGTCAGTAAACATCGGAAATTTGACTAATGGAGTCGTATACAGTGGAACACCGTATTAATATTCTAATTTTATTATGGAAATTCTCTATCCAGAAAAATACTTTTCACAAACATTGTAATTTTTTCCCTCAACAAACAGCTCAAAGATGAGAGTTCTAGTGGAGGCATTGAGTTACAATAAGCGTAATTGTTATAGTAAATATTGAGAAAAGGATTCCACAATAGGAAAAAAACGTTCCTACATAAATAAGACTCTGCTTTACATTATTCTTAATGAAATGTTATACAAGTTTAGACAAAATAAACAAACAATGGAATTAGAAACAAAACTAGAATAATATCTAATAGAGTTACCAAACATAGATTTATTTAACACTCACCGCAAATTGTTCAGAATCCGAAAATCTAAATTTTTATATACAGGGTGAGGCACTTAAAATCGGCCACTAGAATAACTTGGCTGCTATTGGTGATAGGAAAAAATGCATCAAGCCAAAATTATTTGGTATTGAGGGGCTGATCATTCGATGTTACTAGTTTTTCGATAGGTGGAGGCGTCAAGGAGAGATGAAGGTTATCTCTGTTTTTAAAAATGGAACGGTATGTTTTATTACTTACATTCTGATAGAGTATTTCAAGACGAATACAATGACGTATGGAAAGGTCATTCGTGGTCTGGGTTAAGCCAATTGTGATGGAAAATAATTTACTTTGAAGAAATGGTCGAACACTTCCTTGCCGTCTCTGGTTGTTGATATTATTACTTCATCTCTGTCTCGTAATCTCTTGTTATAGGTCGTTGAATGGAAATAAACATTCAATCACGCTGTACGCTTCATCTGTACATACTATGATTAGTCGTTTATGAGAATCTCTGCCGAACGACGTGTATCTCAAGTTTCCGAAATGCGTTATTCAATAGCGAAGAAAGTAGATATGGTTTTTGTTTATGGGGAATGTCGCCAAATTGTAAGAGATGCAGTCCGTTTGTATGCTGAATAGTTTCCCGAACGTGTCACACAATCACGATCTACATTTACGAATGTTATTAGAAGTTTTCAAGAAATTGAACGTGTAGATAACAAAATACGAAGAAGATTCAAGGCAGCAACTGATGATCGAAATACAGTGAACATTTTAGCAGCTGTAACACAAAATCCCCATGCTAGTACAAGGCAGCTAGCACGTGAAAGTGGCATCAGTCAACGAAGTGTTTTGCGAATATTACATTTAAATAAATTCCACGCTTTTCATGTTTCACTTCACCAAGAATTACATGGAAATGATTTTCAAAACCGTGTAAATTTTTGTGAATGGGGTCTGCAGAAATTACAGAGTGATGAGCTGTTTTTGGCTAAAGTTTTGTTTACGGACGAAGCCACATTTACAAACTGTGGCCAAGTCAATCGTCATAATATGTATTATTGGTCAATAGAAAATCCACGGTGGCTGCGAGAAGTGGATAAACAAAGACCTTGGTCTGTAAACGTTTGGTGCGGACTTCTTGACGGTGAAATAATTGGTCCTTATTTTATCGATCGCACATTAAACAGTTCGAGATATAAACATATTTTAACAGAAATTTTGCCACACCTGCTGGAAAATATTCCGCTTCACATACGGCAAACTATGTGGTTCCAACAAGACAGATGCCCTGCTCATTCTGCACGGATAATTACTCAATTCCTCAACGTGACATTCGGAGATCGTTGAATTGGTCGTACAGGAAATCATAAATGGCCCGCACGTTCTCTAGATTTAATACCTCTGGACTTTTATTTGTGGGGAAAATTAGAGCAGCAAGTGTAGAATGAAATACCAACAACCAAAGAAGATATGATAGAGCGTATAAGAAGAACTTGTGCCGCGATAAACACACGCGTCAAGCAACGCTTCAGAGCATGCATCAATGTTCAAAGTCACCATTTTGAACACTTGTATTAGTCGTGTATTACTGTTAGATAAATAAATCAACGGTGCTTCATCATTCCCCCAAAGTAAATTATTTTCCATCACAATTGGCTTAACCCAGACCACGAATGACCTTTCCAATAGGTTATTGTATTGGTCTTGAAATACTCTATCAGAATGTAAGTAAAAAAACATACCGTTCCGTTTAAAAAAAACAGACATGACCTTCATATCTCTGACGCCTCCACCTATCAAAAAACTAGTTACATCGGATGATCAGCACCTCGATACCAAATAATTTTGGCCTGATGCATTTCTTCCTATCACCAATAGCAGCCAAGTTATTCAGGTGGCCGGTTTCAAGTGCTTCACCCTGTATTTATGGAGAAACGTAATAATAAAGCTTCGACTTTAGCTACGGACAAGTAGGCCAGATTCGAACATGTCGTTTGCAGCGACGTGTCCTTACTTGTGTGCGTGAAACAATATGAGGCTTTTTGTCAACCGGGGCGTATTACCTACTTTTACCCTATATGTATAGCAATACTCAAAGTGTCACAATAAACAGTAGTAGGGGAAAAGTGTCTAAAAGGGTCCCTTTAAGGCGTAATTTATATAAAAAATACAAACGTTCATTATTTAAATAAAAGTAAAGTTGTTTTTCTTTCATACTGACAGGGCATTGTTGTAACTAAAACAATAATATGGCATATGGGTAAAATCATTCCTAGGATCATTTTATCCTACTAGAGAGGGATCATGTGACCCCAAACACCTAACTCAAATTCAGTGGGTAAATATAACCTAAACTTATTACATGCGGTAACGAAAAATTAATTAATTTATTATGGAATTGTGGTTAAATCCGCGCAAGAAGCAGCTGTAACATTAAACCGTTCATGACAAAAATTACACAACATTGAAAAAGACCTTTTCTTGTGGACAACACACACAGCACTGATATTCACATGGCACTTCGAGCAACGACTAGTGATGTACAGGGAGAACCATTGTAGAAAGACATTACGATATAGCACTACTAATAGCCACAGGGCAGCCAGGAATCATTTTACCCCCAGGGATCGTTTTAGACACCTTTTCCCTATAAATGCACGTAACGTAACGATAGATTAACTGAGAATTCACATAACGTAACAGTAAACGCCAGTACCAAATACCAACATTAAATGGATGGAATAATCCTCACAAATTCTTACAAAAACTAATATCATTCATTGCATAAGCAACTTACACAATGTAATGAATTGTACAGTACAGTAATAAGCTCTAAAAAGTGCCAACTTTGAGGGTCTGTATTTTTTATATAATTTCGAAACCAGCAAAATGACAACAAAAATCTCCATTTAAAAAGAAATCCAGACATCGAGTGCAAATGTGATCAAATTGACGTGTAATGACCCCTACAGAAAGTAAAAATTAAAGAAAAATCTAAAAATTCTCTTGTTATAATACTTCCAGTTATTTCAAAGTGTATCTTAAATTACAGGATGATCGTCCTGCAGCTGGCGTCGACAGGCAAGCCGCCTGCTTCGTTGTTTAAGTGCCATGATCATGGTATCCACAGACACGAGAAGGTCGATCAGTAGAACTAAGCTACCGATGACACGTTTATGGTCACGGCACTTAAACGTCAAAGCAGGCGACTTGCCTTTCGGCCCCGGCAGCGGGGCCATCACCCTGTACACAGAACGTACACGTAGACTCGGTCCCTGAGTGATCTATCTCTAACCACAGTATATTGACAAACAGCAATCACTGGGGAATGTCTCATACCCGTACATTCTATATGTATAATCGAGTTCTCGAAATGTTCCGCAGGTGATCAGCATAGTCTCGGTCCTGTTCATCTGCATCTCGATATTGTCGTTCTGCCTGAAGACGCATCCGGACATGCGAGTGCCGGTGATCGTGAACCGGACGGTGAACATAGGCAACATCACCTCCTGGGCAGTGGACAAAACGCACACGAACGCTCACGACTTCTTTTTCTACATCGAGTGCATGTGCAACGCCTGGTTCACGCTCGAGTTCCTAATACGCATCACAGCCAGCCCGAACCGTTGCGTCTTCATCAAGAGCTCGGTGAACCTGATCGACATGGTCGCGACACTGAGCTTCTATCTCGATTTGGCGCTGCAACGTTTCGCCTCGCATCTCGAGAACGCGGACATCCTCGAGTTCTTGAGCATAATACGTATCATGAGACTGTTCAAGCTGACCCGCCACTCGTCCGGCCTGAAGATCCTGATACAGACGTTCCGTGCCTCGGCGAAGGAGTTAACGCTCCTAGTCTTCTTTCTGGTCCTCGGGATCGTGATATTCGCCAGTCTGGTTTATTACGCGGAACGAACCCAGTACAACCCGAAAAACGACTTCAAAAGTATACCGCTGGGCCTCTGGTGGGCTCTGGTCACGATGACCACAGTTGGGTACGGGGACATGGTGCCGAAGACCTACGTCGGAATGTTCGTCGGCGCACTCTGCGCCCTAGCCGGTGTGCTCACGATCGCCCTGCCGGTGCCCGTGATCGTCAGCAACTTTGCGATGTATTACAGTCACACGCAGGCGCGAGCCAAGCTACCAAAGAAGAGACGCCGCGTACTTCCGGTCGAGCAGCCACGGGTCAGAACACCGGGCGCGCCAAGCATGACCGGTGGGCCAGGAGCTGCGGGTCCATCCGGATGCCCACAATCACATATGCCGCCGGGTGGACCGCTATTGGGCGCCGGTGCTCTGTCATCTGGCCTCGGAGCAACGCCTGGTGACGGCTGCCCCGGTGGCCAAGAGCCGCAGAACAGACGGATGAACGCCATCAAGATCAATCATCCCAAAGACGTTTCGTTCGCCACGAAAGCTGGTAAGTTCTCACTGATTGAAATCGATGCAGTTCCGTTACCATTTCGGCGATGTTTAATGAATATGCTGCTGATGACGCAACCTTTCCCTAGGCCAGGCATGGCGAACCTATGACACGCGTGCCAGAGGTGGCACATTCGAAAATTTTCCTGGCACGTGAACCATTTACCGGTGATATCATTTTATACGCTTATAACTTAGTCAGATTTTTATTATCAGTTAATTTTTATTATTACATTAACAGCTATATTATCGATTTTTTCCTTCACATATGGTTGTGAGTCATTATTTTCCGAAATGAATTTTATAAAAGACAGTTTAAGAAATAGAATAATTGACGAATCTAGTTAGGCGGGTGTAATGTTAAAACTAACAAAATATGAACCTGATATAACGCATTTGGCGTTGAATACACAACAGCGAAGATCTCATTAATAAATGATTATTATTGATTTTTATACGATAATGTTTATGACAAGTTATGTGTTCTTCTTTATGAACCTCTATGTCAACTTTCAAAACTGTCTCAAAAAAATTCTGCAATTATTGACTTCTTATTAAAAAATTGCTCGGCAGGTCAGCGATTGAATAAATATTATTTATATATTTTTTGTACGCGCACATAAAAAGGTTTGCCACCACTGCTAGGTGGCTGCTAGTCTAGTCGAACTGGTTAAATTTTTAAATCTTCCATATGATGCTATTACGGGGTATTCCTATTTTAAGGGTTCATGTAATTGATTTTTTACTTGTATTTTCTTGATGTATAACATTTCGTAAATGTGTACGTAAAACGCGACACCTGAAACAACACCATGAATCATGGCAGTCATTCACAGCGGTACGTTGAAAAAAATATGTAATAAGTTTGTTAATGTATACGATAACTACATGAAAATAATGCTGTGCTTTGTTTAAATGTGAACAATCATTCTAGTTCTAAACATTACTTAGAAATTATCCCTCCATATGGGAATACCCCCTTCATCGTTGTTATGGATATGATAAGACATTTTATTGTCTGGTAAAAGTTACTGATATTACTGTGGATGGAATAATAAATAAGGGCATTTGAACGATCTATTCGTTATTATGTTCTTGTATAGTCTATTCTGTTTTCTCGATCCATAGTTGAGGTACAAATGAGCAATTTGTAGTTACAATCTTTACATAAAATTTTAAGCAATTTTAACTTAGCTTTCAATGAAAAAACTATTTTTTTTCACCTTCATTCCGTAAACTTGATTAAAATATACACTTTTATCAAAATAAATGCCCACAAATAATTTAGTAGATATTTAATTTGAACATCAACGAATGATGTACTATTTGCTACTTGAAATTCGTTTGCGAATATTAGATTTGCACTGCTTTGATATACCAGAATATTACAATGTTTAAAAGAAACTCCTGATATTTCTTATAACGCTAATTTCAAATGATATAATTGTACTGAAACTGTGGTCAACGTAACTACCATTTTTTCAGACATCACTTCAACTAATTTTAACGAGAAAAATGATTAGGTAAAATAAACCTAACTTCTATGGTAACATCTTGAAAATATCTGTTAAGTATATAACAATTAAGTACCATTTTCTTTCAGTGGATAGCTATTCCTATAATTTGTTCCAAGTACCAATTTATCCTAAATACCTATTGTCTCCATAGTTTTCATCAATTACCTATAAAATAATATTTCCCTGATTCCATGTGTTTCCATCGCTAGTGATGGGATCAAGTTCAATATGTAGTCAGGAAACCAAGTCAATTCTAGTATAAAAGTTTCCCTTCATGGGATTCGATTATACTACTTATAAGAGGTGATGTTTCATACCTTATATTTACAAAGTACTCGGATCATACAAGCTGGTTTTGAATTCCAGAACGAGTACGTGTAGTGTTTATAAATACCTCTAAATACTTTGTCATCTGAAAGAATCGAATCTCGTGAAAGTTATACTGGAACACTGAAACATAACTTCCTTCTATTTCTCACCGAAAACAAATCACACAGTTCAACATAATAAAAATGCCTACGTAAAGTACTTGAAAAATGTTCGAATTAACTTAGCCAACATTCTATTACACAATACTTAGAAGTATCGTTTACACTTATCAAAGTACTCGTAAAGAGTTTGAATCTATCGCATACAGGTTCGAGTCTACTCAACTTTCAGAGTACCAACGATTCGGCGGTCCCATGGAGGCCTGTAATGAGTCAACATTAACCAATACACATCTCCATCCACTTTTATGACTTAGGTATATAATTCTTTGCTTATAGCAAACGATATTTCTAATTCTAAAGTTCGTTTTCACAAAGAATATAAATAAACAGCAAAATATCAATTACGTTCACTATATTCATTCTTTGTAAAATGTCTAAATGCTCCACAAATACCTACTTGTTGATTTTTTCTTAAGCAATGTGAAATAAAAATTACATAAATAACAAAAGAAGCTAAAACTCACTTTATATAATACTCAAGCAAATCATACTGGTAAAAATCAAATGAAACCAGTATTCCAATTATCCATATATCCATATTTCCAAATCAAACGAATAGTGGACGTAGTCTAAATATGGGCTAGCACGTTTACTTCAGGAAGATTTACAAGACACTTCAATGTATCCAAAACATGTTTGCTTTATGATATAGTGTCAAAATGAGCACCTTTTTTAGACCCTAGTCTGCATTTGGACCACCTCCTCTACATCTTTCCTTCGTAATACAGAACTGAATAATAACTAAAGAATTCATTTCTTCGAGGCACCCGAATCGTCATATACGCTCTAATATAAACAATTATCGGTCTAAGACTTGTCATCGTAAGCTGAAATATCCGACGAAGTTCTCGAAAACGAGAGTCAAAATAAATCCATCACAGGCGTCCTAGGATTAAGAGTATCGTTTGCTTTTTCAAAGTACTCACGATATCTTCGAAACTGTTCAGTCAGATTCGAACCTACTCGCAATATAGGCAAAGGTTGCTGAATTTGTACCATCGCCTAGGTTGGAGCACTACTGTAACTTGTCATGTGAAAGCAATTTGCACCGTATGACAGATATGTGTTGCTTATATACTAAGTTTGTAAATGCAATCACCACTATCATACACATATCGTTCATCATACGGCGCAAATTGCTTATACATGACAAGTTACAGTAGTGGTCCAATCTAAGCGATGGTCCAAAGTTGGTAACCTTCCCCCACTTGATCCTATCCCAGCACTTGTGTGAAGCCCAAATCCCCATACCTTCGACCGGCAGTGTACAATTTTCATCCATTCTTCCGAACCATTCCAACCTTACAATGTTTCCAACCGCCTTTCAATAGTGCGCACCCTGTATACACCAATTAACATTGTCGAAATAAGCCCGAGCTGAAAGGGGTTTAACCCCTTTCGGACGGTGGCCCATGTACTAACGAATTGTCGCCCCGCGCAAAAAAGTCTCTAGTGTCTTTGTTTTTCCTTTTCTTCTTGTACCGTGGGTTCCAGAGGAGGACCGGAGGAACTCTAACCTACGGACTAACGGGACCAAGACAGCCGGAGGTTTGGGTTAACCTGGAACCAAGACTACTCTCCACTGCCGAGGCGCATTTGTCCGGGTCGTTGGGACACGACCGAGTCGAACAGGGGACAGGGGTGAGAGAATCGAAAGGGGGACGGATGGAGGGGGATGGAATGGGGGGAGATTGCCGGTGAAGCGGGGCTCAAAGACGGGGTATCAAGATTGCACTGTCTATAAGGGAATATTAGATCGTTGCGAATGAAATGTCGGATTTTTACCACGACGAATTGCGTCGCTCTTTACGACGACGCCGCGGGAATTATTAAAACTGTTCTATTTCTTTCTTTCTTTCTTCCCGTCCTTGCCAGAATGGCGAATATACTCGAAGCAGGAACAAATTTCACCCGTGAAAATCTATTGTGTTATTAGCAGTAGTCTTAAAAGCGGTTCGTCCCAATATCTGAAAAAAATATCGTCTAACGTATAACGGAAACCCGAATTATTTCTATTCAATACGTCGTTTGTTTTGAGAACGCCGAAATTTATTTAACGGAGGCGATAGATAGTTGTTTTAATTGTGGGACATGAGGCGTTATTATCGATTACGTCGATTGTATTTTATCGTATTATTTTTCTCTGATGATATTACAGGTGACAGATTCTTCGATCAAAAGTATCGCGATTAATGCGTACACGTTCTTCTCAATAGAATATAGTAAGGTTTTTGTTAAACAGGCAAATCTTCGATAACCACTGTCATGGTAACCGAGTCGCACAAATAACTTATCGCATGGGTGGATACCACAAATACACGCCGTTGATGCGGGTGGTAATTTAATTTTATTAACAATGAAATTTTTTAGTCTAAACTTCAAGTTTTAAGTTTCTATACACGTAGGTGAGCATAGTTTTTTACGTTATAACTAAAATATAGGTTTTTAATGATCCAGGTGACCTAGATTCTACAAAACAGTCTATTTTTTCGTTTAAGGTTGATATAACCGTGTCAGAAACAAAATCCACGGAGAAATGGAATTTCCACATTATCAGCCAAGACAAATTCGCAACATCTAAATATTAATTATATGGAACTCGTACCACGAAAGTAATAGAAATAGGACAAACACAGGCACATGCTTTCATTAATAAGAAAATGTTCGACCATGGAATTACGATTATATTTTCCCCAGGAAACTGCTATGAAAAATCATAGCAGCTTCGCCTCCGAGGGCAAAGAAGCGTGGCAAATCAGACGCAATTAGTCGCGGCAATTAATCGGAGCTTTTAATTAAATGAGTACCGCCCCGACTTGCCGGCCATTGAAACAGGAAAACAGTTCACGTATAATCCTCGGGTAACCGAGAAATCGAGCAAATCAGCGGAGAGCCTTAATAAGCGATCCCCGAGCGCACACAAAAGGTCCAACATTTCGTGTGCACCGATCAAACAATATTCAGGGATATCTCGGGATCCAGCGTTCACAGCTGTGTATCTCCTTCTCGTTTTCACGCCGCTCCATTCCGCGACTGTGATCTCCTCCCTGACGATGCATCCCTTGTTTTCCGCCCCTAGCCTGTTCCCCAGCCCGTCGTTATCCCCGATAAACACGAATCATTCACTCGCATCGTTTGCCGGAAACACCAGTGAAGCGTGTCTCACTCAGTTTGTAATTCACATCCGACTCCATGGTTTTACGCCGCACGAGGGGAATATGGCTTCCCTCTCTCGACACGTTGCTCGTTCTCGAGAAACAGAGTGCTGCTCAGCGCGTGTAGATGAGACGTGTACTCGACGTCGAATATTTCGACGAATCAGTGATAGTTCCTCTATCCGTAGGCGGTGTCAACTGTCTTGTCTCTTTCGTTGTTCTTTCGCAGAGTGTCACGTATTCTGGTGGTACAACCGGAAAGGTGCTAATTCTACATGGAAAGGTGAGTCGGAAGCATGGTATAACATTTTATCGCAACCTCTTTTGTTTACGAGATAATCGAGTTTTCATTGTGATCGTGTACATCTACAGGGAAGTCTAGTTTTAGACACCTACGGTGTAAAGCGATACGAGGAGACATTTATTTTATAGTTTCATCTTATGTTTCTCCGTAGAATTATCTATTGTTGTACCACCGGATTCTGGACATGGTGTAGGGACGACAAGTTCCAGAAATACCATGCATGATACAATACCTCTTCTCCAATAGTCACTCTGTTTGGAACTGGCAAACTGTATGGAGTATTAATTCCCATTATGTGATCATTTGATTGGGTGGTACCTTACTTCTGTCGTGCTCAGTCTAACTGATTCATTGCTACCCCTATATCTCGCCACCAACAAGGCGTTTATAAGATGGAAATACAATCAGAACACTTTCCAAGTCCTGAAAGTAGCTTGATGAGCAACATCTTTGATAAGTTCAAAGGATCAAATACGTTTATCGCTACTGAAAAATGGCCGGATGTTGGCAAAAGCATAATTAATGAATGTACGCTTGTTTTAATATTCTTGAAAAATACTGTGTTCACTTGGGCAGCTACGAGTAGAATGCTCATGGAAATGATACCAAATGGGTTTGTCTATTGCCTGTTTCAGTTGAAGATAGAGCATGTAACAATAAAACCACGTGACTTTTTACGGGAACGTACCATGATATTAGAATATTCATTGAAGAAGGTTACCTATCCATTCGCACTCGGAACTGGTAATTTACAAACTTCACTTGACTATTGTGCTATTAATTGAAGCCAGAAAGAAATTCAGTGAAATATTTTGTCATTTTAAGATATAGCGACATAGTACAGTAGACTCACGTTCAAGTAGTGGTGCGAGGCTGTCGAGACGGATTTTTCCTGGAAACGTTACTTCAACGTGAGCCAATGGGCACGCAGGATCTCACGGCAATTCGGTCGATCTACCAATTGCATCAGAAGTTTGATTACAGATTGCGACCGATAGTGGGGTGTACGCACTTGTGTGAGTAATGCCTGTGCACTGGGGCGTTCCTACTGCTACTTTAACTGCGCTACATTAACGCGAGTCTACAGTCCGACCTCTTCTTTGGAAAAATCGAGGAGCGGAACTATGTTCGAATTTACTGAAAGCAGGGGAATAAAATGGGTCAATGAGAGGCCTATCAATGCTGTTCTGACGTGATCTATCTTCAAATGAAACAGCCAATAGATCGATACAATATCGCAGCATTTATTCTCTGCACCTAGATGAAAGGAATCAGTATACTTGTTTCGCCCACTATATTATTACCTCTAATGGTTTCCAAAAGTCGTATTGACTTTCCTTATACAGTTTTTGTTTCTTTTTGGAATAGAACGCCAGGTGTTAAGGTAGAATTGCTCTGGCATCTAACAGAACCACAACCTACACCAGCTCGAAAACCGGCAATAACAGGAATATATATCTCTTCGATGCACCTTCCTTCATTTTCGTTAAAATTCTATTTCTATAGATATTCATGACACTTGTCTGATGTCTATACGCCATTTCAAATAAACTACAGAGCAACGAAAGAGGAAGATGATATACAGACTCACTCAAAAATGGATCTATGTGTTCAAAACATTTGAAGTCGAGTACAAGTAAACACACGAATGCTGTTTACAGTAAGTACCCCTTCCGCGCTATTACCTCTCTCTTTACACCACATTCTGTTTATATAATTCATACGTCTATACACTTGACAGCAGAGAACTAGTGAAGTCGTAAATTAATCAACACAGTACAGCAAGAACTGCCGAAACAGGTCGGAAATGCGCTGAATAGTAATTAAGTGATTAAAACGTGGTTAACAGAGCGTATACTCTATAAGACCATAACTGCAAAACGACGAATTTCGGTCTTATTTGCGCATATTCCACTCGGTTACCTTAGTTACCAACGTCTTAAACAATTGAGCATCGCTATGCCTCGTGTAGCAGCATACATCGAATGACTATGAAGTACAAACGTACCAATTTACAAGTATTCATGTTTTGCGAAGTACTTCATTATGTCATCCGGTGTACGACAAATTCTATCGCCCACGTGTTAGAGAAAGCACCGAAATGGGGGAATCGAGGGTTCGAGAGACCTCTCGTGCTCATTCCAGATGCGCGAAACAGTTATGGTCTTATTTGACGTTTACTATAATTTCAAAGAGAGAATACTGCGTATTTCTTCAGTTTCCTAAGAACTAACCAACAGGGAAATGGCTCAGCATATGAATACGTTATATATAGACCGGAATAGGAACAGCTTACCTTCAATTCCGGTCTTGAATCATATGACCCGTCAATCGAAATATCTTTTACGACTTCAGCGTCTCCCTGCCGTCAACTATACACACACAGTGTGGCAGCAATGGAAACGCAAAGTTAGGTACGCAGGGCAGAGAAGGGAACCTGTAATGAAGTTAGAGTGGGGGGAGGTACGCTAAGCCCGGAAGCTTAGGTTAGATGGCACTGCTGTATACGGAGAGACGGGGATATTTGCCGAGAGAGGAAAACCACCGTGTTAAAAGAGTGGGCCAGCTGCGACAGACGAGGGAGCTCGGAAGAAGCGTTGGCGGCGCACAGAGCCCGGAGAGCGTAGAGGATCGTTTAAAGAGACGAGGAATATTCATCGGCTACCAGCTTAGGGCACAGCTCCGGCGAAAGCCTCATCCCCTCTCCGTCGAAGTCGAATAATTTATGGAACCGGAGAGGTAGTGCTTCGCTGCCAAAAATTTTTAAAAGTATCCGGTGAATGTTGCAAGGGGTCCGCGTAATGAGACTAGTAGATCTTGAGAGCTTAAATATTTACATTTCGGAAGGTTGCCGAGGATTTTTTGTTATGATTCGACGTCGCCACAGACGAGATCACTCTGCTGCGTCTCGCGGCCGGGCCCGTGAGTTTTTCGTGAAACGAAAAAAAGAAAAAGAAATGAAATGCCTTTTGAATTTCGCGCGCGATTAACGCTTCCAACGGCGCGGCGGCGTGGCGCGAAGCGTTTTCGTCGGTCGTTTTAACTCTAGCGACGAGGCTAACCAGCGAGATTCTTGGCTGAATACTTCGGTACGGTTTTGTTTCACGTTGTTTTTCTTTCCCGCGTAGAACGGAAGCCCTGAGAGAGCAGAAATGTTGGGAATTTTCAAACCTTTCGCTGCATATACACGGAGAATCACGCTGAATTGTCGCGAAATGAATTTTCCGATTGTTCGACCGCGGATCTGTCCGACTATAAGCATTGTAAATTGTATTAATTTATTGCTGCGATGTAAATCACTGTTATCTTTATTGTAAATGTTTATCTATTGATTTATTCGGGTAATAATTATTTTTCGACGAAGTAATTATTACCGGGATAAATCATTCCTTCGGAGGTAATTGTTAACGATTAGTGAAATCGATTATTCTCTAATCGAGAGGACTGCGTTACAGGTATTATAGATTGCTATGAAGTTGCTATCATAAGTATTTTATTCTTCGCGCGAATAAAATCTATCGATGAAATAGTGCTTACACCGCTCTACGAACGATCCTCTCGATTATGTTAACCGCTCCGGGTTGAACATTGATATTTATTTACGTTCGGTGTATTTAAGCGAATAAGACTGCGTAGCAAGAAGCACAATTCTTTTCACGCTCGAAACCCGAGAACTTATCGAAGGCCCCGTGACCCGATAAATATTTAGTGATCTTATTTTTAATAATAGCTCATATCATCATAGTGACCTCGAGAACGGTAGTCTGTAGAATTTTTATTACAAATTTGTACGTATTAAGAGAAAAGATTATTCATTATACTCCCGTCGAACTTTACGAAACGTTTGTATCACTTCATGTACAATGTGTTGCCGACATTAAAGTGACTTGTACGCCATCTTGAATTGACGATGCAACGAAAGGTTGAACGTTTCCCAGATTTTCTAAGTAGTATCCGAAACGTAGGCACAGGAACGACGGGTTACTTCCTAAAAATATAAGAGAGAAAAGAAGAAAGAAACTATAACGTCGCTGAAGGAACGCGGGGGCAGAGTCTCTGGGAGATCGAAGCTAGGAGAGAGAATGTCGCGAAGAGGATCTCGTTTTCGAAGTAAGAACGTAATAAAAGTCGAGCGACGCGAGGGTAAGGGATCTTCCGTTGTACACGCACGCATGCACACATATAAACTTCAAAGTTTCACACGCACATACGTCCACGTACGTGTATATATTCGAATCGATCGTGATCCAAGTACGAACGATACTGGCACCTCCTCGTTTCATCTACTATTGGACATTTTCTATTTAAACGATCCAGTGACTTTCGTAAGGGAAAACGAATTAAAGAAATAACGAATCGAACGAATTAAAGAACGGTGCAGTATAATTTGTTGCAAGTTTTCTACAATTATTTTGCCTTAATTAGCATACTTCAGGTGAGACAGAAATTTCACGTTCACGGTGTATAAATTAGATTGTTCCATTTAGGATTTGGGAAAGTTAAAAAAGAAAATGATCAGTTTAAAATAGATTCCAATGTTTTTTGTTAATGGATATACTGTGAGAATTTACATGACTTTGGTGAACCGAATTTTTGAAAGATTTTGAAGATTTTGACCAGAAATAATTTGTGTAGATACTTTTTTCAATTTTATACTGCTAAATATTGTCCTTTTCGATAAGGTATTGCGTGAACTAATTGTTTTAACATATCAAATAAATAGTTTTTTAAATTATTTGACTGTTCCGGACATTTTAAGTGTAATGATAACAAAAGTGAAAATAAAAAAACATGTGCTGATAATAAACTTACTCTAGTCGCTTTGGATCGAATAAATAGAAAACAGCCTTCATCATTTAACCTTTAAGAATCTCTGAAGTTGTGAATTCTCATAATGATAAAAATGAACCATTGTTTTTGAGAATGATGGTCCTTCTGGAAGCAGTGGTATCGTTTCTCAAATATTAGTAATCAAGTTTGGATTTAAAAGGCCAATGATTCGAATGTGTAATCCACGAAATTAACACATCAGCATTGCTCAAACAAAATAAAATTAACATTGAACCGTTACAGTTTTCGATTGAAATGTATTATTTGTTGGAAAATTACTTGTAAAGTTTTATAACTGTTTCATTGTTTCAAGTTAATGTTCAGACTTTACTCAAGTAAAAATAAATTTAAGTAAAATAACATTAACGAAGTAAAATTGATTGTTTGAAGTAGATTTTGCATTTAAAGTACGCATATTGCTTTTTCAAAATTTCTTGTCAAAATAGTTTTGCGGAATACAGAAAGCATTATAAAATCGATTTAATTCCGTCCATTGAACGACTGCATACTTACGTGTTTGATAAATACCTCTGATCAGCGGACTTTCAATTTTAAACGTGAAAAATCTGAAGACATTATGCTGGGGAGAGTACAGTTCTGAATTTATTTAAAAAAAAAAGACACGATTTTCCTGTAAATAATATTGTAATTGCCATTTCGAACGACTATGCCTGTAGAAAGTAATAATTGAACGCCATCGCTCCGAATAGTCTGTATCACTCTGATTCATTATGATGGCGCAATTATTCTTAATCGACTTTAAAAACAACTATAATTTATTTCAGCTGTCTCGATACTGAGAGCAGAAATTATTACAATCAGAATACTTTACACCATACCGTTGATAATAGTCAGTTATCGAATTCTAATTATCACGATAATGAATATTTAATAAAAAACAATTCTAGATACTAAAAAAAAAGACTCAAAGTATTGATATTTTAAGCTTTCTTGGTTATAGGTGTTTACACTTGTATACCATACGCATCGCTTTAGAGATTAAAAACAAAGTAATTGTAAATTCATCCGTAAGAATATATTTACACAGTAATTGTCATTACAATCATGAAGTATGTAACTTTCTAACCATTACGCGCGACAATAATTTACTCTTAAAATTACTATTCAACGGTTTTATAAAGAGAGAAAAGGAACGCGATGAAAATTGAAGAGAAGCTAAATGGAAAGAGCTGAGCCATCCACGGGGGTGACGTAAAACGATATCACTGTGTCGCAGAAGGACGAATTTCTCCAAATAGGAAAAGTACATTTGCGTAATATCGTTCGAGACGCGTTCAAGGAACAAACAAAACTAAATTCCAGTCGCAGCTCGACAATTTTGACGCAAACGACTTACCACAATCGCACACACATCTAAACTTATACAAATATACACACACACACACACGGCACAGTTCATGATTACTCACCCACACCTATACAGAGAGACGTTCGACATTTTGCTGATGAAACTATCCAATTCGTGATTCTTTTAAATTGTTTCGACCGATGTTTGATCAGTGTATGCTTTAGCGAAGTCTACTTATTTTTTCATTGCAGATGTTGTTATTTTCATTCTAATAACACATTTCTAAAAACTATTCTAAGAAAATGTTCAATAATAATGCTTTGTATAGCACCAATTGAAGCAAGATAATATGATGATATTAATGGCATGTAAACATCAGTTTTGAACGCAACAAAAATTGAGATTGCTACCGTATTAAATGAATTATTTTTGAGATTTACATGTAGCTAATTCAAAGAATTATACAATATTATGGTCATGTTCGTTATAGATATTCAATTACGATTTTATGAAAAAATGGTAAACTGGTCGTGTTTTTATTGTTTGTTGAAAGAGTAATAATATGAAATATATCTTTATATTTTATGAACACATTGTGAAATTACATTTGCAAAGGATGTAGTCATTTTTTATTCTCAGAATTTTCATTCAAATTTTATAATATCTGTGTATATATAAATATGTATAAATTATATCACATGGCTCAATGCATCAACGAATTTTATAAGAAATGCACAAGAGAAACGTTTCTGGCTTCGCATATTAATCATTTATAATGATCACAATTTCTTCCAAAAAATAAAAGAACCTTATTCATAAATTGAAAAACCGAAGTATCAAGAAGTATGGTGTACAACAACGTAGGTAGTTAAACTAACGTTAAATATTTCTGAAAAATACTGTTATTGTATATCATTGTCTTTTTGGTATTTATTCATTTATTTATTATGTTTACAATGTACATTAGCATTATTATACAAAGCACAAATCCAAGTATTCAATACGTAGAGCATTCATTGACCAATGTATCATTATAAAAATTGACATTCAAGTCTTTTATCAAAAGTATATTGCCTTATCAGACAAATTTTAAAAAGCTGTTAAAAGAATCACCGAAGAACGACGAAAATTTCACATACAGTGTGTCTAGGGTCAAGTAATACAATTCAAAAGTAGATAATTCTACGTGCAAAAATAAAGTGGAAACGTAGAATAAAATTGTCGATGAAGTCAAGCTTAAAATATGCTTGAAGTGTCATTTCAACACAAAGAATAGGAATAATACTTTATGAACGAGCTATTAGGAGTATACCAATGAATAATCCACTCTTTCATATCAAATTGGGTTTTTATATTGAGGACGTCATAATATAACGTTACCTCGATAGTATTATACCATACTATGCCATCTTTACTGAACGCAAAGTTAGGAAAATATTTTGAATTCAAATTATCTCCTTAACTGAGGAAACCGTCTATAGGCGACAGACGATCGTTACTCGAATGAGCACCTCATTAATACATTCACCGCCATGACAGTCATCAGTGACCAACATTGAGTTTTCCGTTTACTCCTTATCGATCACCGTCATTTTAATGTTCAGTAATCTTATTGGCATAAACGGAGAGTCAAATGAATTTCTAACTTCTTCATTGATCATCATCTATACTCGGACAAACAATATCCTCGTTAACTAATAATCCTCATTTTCTATTTTCTATTTAATAAGTACACGATGATACTTATATATAAATAATAATAAAACGTTAATATACATATTAACGTTTTATTAAAATTTGAACAACTTTTTCATTGTGCTTCTTTTAGTAAAAGCATTTTTTACTTTCAATACACAAATAGTTTTTACCACTGGATTTAGATATTTAATTATTACTACTGTGGCGACACCTCCTGTACTCGCCACGAGAAAGATCCTGAGGCATTACCTTTCCGACTATTACGTATATATAAAAATTAATTTGGTGCCTTTTTTTACAGAATTCAATATTACTTTATAAAAAGTTGAATACAATTTTAACATACCAAAGAATCTCCATTATTTTATATGATTGCCCAATTTATCAGTCAGCTGATGAATGTTCTCCCCAAAAAGAGATGGAGGTTTTGAGTGGATCAACTGGTCAATCCAAAACATCGAAATCTCCAATCCGACATTTCTGATTTCCATTTCTTACAAGTTTCATGCGACACAGTTTTTAACACTTACATGTTGCTTTTCGCACGGCATCATATTCGCTATAATTTTATGAGGTTATGTTGTGTGTTTCGTTATATTTCAAGGCGTTTTGAGAACGTTAAGGTCGACATTTGGAACATAAAAAGGCGAGAAAATATGTAAATTTAACATGTAGATATAACTATTTTAATGTAAAGGCACCGAATTAATTTGTACACATTGTATTGATATACAGGGTGGAGCAGAAAGGATGGTACACGTAGGCAGGAGATGATTCATTATGCAAAAATAAATCAAAAGTGTAAAATTAAAAAATGTTCATCTGTGACTAAGTTTTGCAAGAAATCAAATTTGAAAATTCTTCTAAAACGGGTGTATTCACGTTAGCAATAAGTAGAAACGGAATACAATGGGCAGACACGTTAGCCTAATCCTATCCCAGTGTCTGTGTATGCAGCAAATTTTCAAATTCGGTTATCTTGGAAACGGAGCATCACCTGTCAAAATTTTGTTCTCCACTTTCGACTTATCTTTTCATGTAGAATTACTTATTTTGTATCATCCTTTCGTCCACATCCTGTACACGTATTCAAACCGGTAGTCGGACCTCCCCATATCTAAACTAGATCTGCTGGGTACATAAATTTACTAACGAATTGACTAGCAAGCCCAAGGTAAAACGCTTCTTTCCGTTTCATTCCTCTCTTTCCGCCACTCTTCTCTCATGTCACTTCATCCCTCAAAATTCATTGGTACACCAGCTGTTATGTTCTCGTACATAACTGATTCCATCGCACGAAAAATGCTTTACAGATGCGTCAAGGTGGTCAAAATCCTCTAATCACTAATTAATCCGTTCACAGGCTAAAATGACTAGCTCCACTCTTTGAATTTTTTTCACATTTTAGTGCCAAAACACTCCATAAGTGCTTAACCGTATACATTTAAGGGGTCCCCTACTGTGACGGCTGAAAGAAATTTACTTTTTCGGGACTATAAAAAAGAAACAAATATTTTACATATTCTTCTACAAGTTTATAGGTTCATTCGATTATCTTTTAGGAATAAATAAATATTTTTTAGAAGGAAACATATCTATCTATCTTGAAATAGGACCGTGAAGAGATCGCCTTGGAAAATATCTCTCCGAATGGAAGACCTGATATCAGACATTGTAGTCATCTGAAACACAAAATTCAAACGAAAATATTCTTAACCTTTAGACTAGTGGCTATCATCCGAACTAGGATTTTGCAAGTATCTGCAAAATTCATGTTTAGTGGTTTTGTCTGCAGAAATCGAAAAAGTTGAGACCTTGCCATTTTTTTATTTTTCAGTTTTGTTCTATTGTCCTAGTTCATACGATAACCACGACTCTAGAGATTAAGGATATCTTAGAAATTTGTGTTTCGCATACCCACAACGTCTGATATCAGGTCTGTCATCCGGAGAGATATTTTTCAAAACGGTCTCTTCATAGTGGTCCTATTTCAAGATGAATGAATATTTTTCCGCATAAAAAATATTTTTATATTCCTAGAAGACAATCGAATCTCCTACAGACTTACATAAGGATATATGTGCCCATAATTATGAAAGTGGTCTAAGTCATATATTTCTTGTTTCGAGATATTTAATGAATTGCATTTGAATAAATTAAAAAATATTTTTACATTATGCAACATTTTAATGTAGAATTTTATTAGTCTTGATTGATGGAAACTTATTATGAATATGAAATTTGGTGTGAATTTCATACGAAAATGTTGTTTTTAAAGTTTGAATTGACTTAGACCATTCTCAAAATTAACTGAATGTCCTATAAATGACTTAAAGCAATAAAAAACTACGAGTTTTATTAGAAACAATAATTTTAATGAAATAATTCATGAACATTTATTAATTATTTTTAAAAAGTAATCCATTTTTATCATTTTAGGCTTGTATCATTATGAGTTTTTAAGATTCTTAAAATGTTCCTGAAAAACCGGAGGGATGTATGGTAGTAAACACATAATATCTTTATGTTTTTCTTCCGTTACTGGTCTAGTGGTGGTGTATAATGGAAGTAATTTAATATTTCCGTATATTTTTGGTCTTCCTCTTTTAGATGAAAAATCCAGAACGTGGAATTTAGAATCATCTAAAGAACGGAAGTTTTATAGAATATCTTATAAGGTTCATTTTTCAAGAATCTCATCCATTGAATTTGCAGCCAAGAGACAGATTCGCCCGCGGTATTTTTTACTCTTCTTGTCGTTCACTCTTCTAGTGGTTTCGTTGAAATAAAATCCGGCTGCGACATTCGTTTTACCGAAAATGTAATTTCTTCTTCTACACTTTTCTATCAATTCATAATAATGCTCAGGGTTGTATAAGTAATTTGCTTTTTTTTATTTTCATTTCTATCAACCCAAAATCACGGTCTTTCGGTAGAAAGGAATGACCAGATACCAAAAATTTGTGGTTATGTTCATATACTTTCTTTAAATTTTTTACTTAGACCACTTTCATAATTAACACTAAATGAATTCCATATAATGTTGAAATTACAACCACTATCTAATGGTTCATTTTTGACGATATCGTAAAAATTACATTGAATTAATTTAGTTTAAAATAATGTGGTGTGAAATAACTGATAAACTCATTTTTTTTTTAATTTTGACTTAGACCACTTTCATAATTATGGGCTATTTTGCTAAGGAAAAAGTTGTTCCAATTCACCCCCCGAGTGCCACATTTCCGGGTCGGAGGACATTTTTGGGACACCCTGTATAATACGTGCTCCTTTTTAAATTCCCGAAATACTTAGTGTTTTTCAGACATCACACTAGGAAGATCCCTTAAATAAATTTCTTCGATAATTTTCATAGAATTAATCACTTTGTCAAATAAACGGCTCTATTAGCATGCCGGCTATGCTTCCTTTGAAATTGAATTCTGTCGAAAAAAAACGCTGAGCTTCCCACGAAACCAATATCATTCGTATTTTCAAATAAACTTTTTGCACGTAGAATCACCTGTGGACTGATTGTATCACCGATTGCCGGTGACCCTATACAATACACACACACACACACATCGGACCACGCGTGCGCGCGCGTGCACAGGTAAAGAAAAGCCGCGCGCTTGATTCGAAGGCCGACGTCCCACACAGAGAGACAAAGAGAAGCGCACGTACCACAGAAACACAAAAAAAAGATGCACACGTATGCATGTATATATGTATGTATGTATGTATATCGCACAATGCGCACCCTGAATACCGACGGGACCAATCGACGCCCCCCTCTCGTGATCCTCGAAATGCGTTCCGGAAGAATTACGGCGCAGCTGTCCCTACCTTGACGGTAGGGAAACGAAGAACAGACGAGTGAAAGATACTCCATGTGTCTCTGCTCACAGTTTTCCGTGTGTATTCGCACATTAAGAGGCACAAGGTCTCGGACGAAGTGTCGACGGTAAAGAGGAGGACAGAAGGGAGCACAAGAGGCGGACGGGACAAGCATATCAAACGGCCGATAGGGTGTACCGATCTCGTCGATCTGGACGAGCCAGAACTGGTTCTGCGCAAGTTCTACAAATTTCACGGTGACTCGAAACAAGGACGGTGAACGAAACGGTAAGACGTCTCGTGTCGGATTGAATTCAAGAGTGTGTCCCAGGGGGGGGGGGGTGATACTCGAGGCCTAAAAGGGCCACGTGACGACGCGAGGACCCGTGAAAAATGGGAAGAAGTTTAGGGAACCGGGTTGGAAGTCCTCGTTGAATTTTCATCCGTGATGAAGGAGGGGAAGATACTTTGAGTGGAGTCGTGGCCAGGCACGTTGTACGATTTCAGGAGGTTCTGTGGGGTTGGATATAACCACGATGTGAATTTATAGCGGGATCGAAGCGGAGATATTAAACGGAAGTGTGAAAAGGGATTGGTTTTTTAAGAAACCCCTTTTGTCGCTCGAAAGGACCCCCTGATCGAGAGTGTCCGCAGTCCGAGAATCCTCCGAATGTCGTGTGAATCGAACACGATGACGTTAGTCGTGACACCCATGGTGACCGAATACAAATATTAGTGAAATTGCGGAAGAGTTATAAGGTTAGCAAAACAATTAAATACGTTAACACGGTTCTAAGAATTTGACTTTTATAACGATAAAGTTACATTGAGGAGAATTATAATCGAGTTATGAAGAATATAGCACATGTTGAACGAGGCAGAGATGGTGTTGATTTATACAAGTTAATAAAGAAATTTGAATTCAATGTTGAGTAGGACATGATAATGCCAGCTTGTCTAATGAAGAGGTGGGCGAGAGAGAATTTTTATTCGATTTCTATTGCAGTTCGTTGAGAATTATTAATGATACGTATGCACGAGGAGTATTCTGATTTGAGGCAAGATTATTGGAGTAAATGAACTTGGTTGATATTGGGCAGAGCTGGATATTTTGAAATATAATAAACTAGTTTCTAATGAACAACATGATATGGAATGAAAACCAGAAACTAGGTGTACTATATTTCCATTCAAAAACAGGCATAAGAATATACATGGAAGGAATTGTTCTTCTTTGTATGAAATTCGAATAAAAACAGGAAGATCAGTGGGAGCTCGTTATGAAAATGAAACCTGAAAACAGATGACTTTATTCTTAGAAAAGTGAAACACTTAATAAATACATGTACACTTTAGAAAAGTGAAACACTTAATAAAATACGTTTACAAAGTATGTATGGAAAACATTGAGAATGAATAGAAGCGTTTGCTCCTGAGAACAATTACAGCTAACAATTATGATTTACAAGTAAATAGAGAAGATGGAATGAAAGACCTGAAGAGTTTTTTGTAATTATTCTACAAATGATGTTTTGTCATGCAAAGTGATAGCTTATGTATATTTTTCCATTTGAATGTTTATATGCAATTTACAATTCAAGCTCATTTTATAAAACAATTATTGATTAGTACGTGTAACTTTCTCAGCTGTGATATTATGTGTTTATTAAAATTATTATTTCGTAACTATTTAAGTAAATTTTACCTTTTTTCCATGTTTTTTTTAAATTCAAATTGATTTCTTACACAACAGGGTAATTTCTTAGTGTATATAAAGATATAAAAAATTAACAGAACGAAATGAGAAAGTGATGGTAAATAATTTATACATAAGTTCTCATAGAAATATGAAAAATTTCAATTTTTAGCCCGTCATTTATCGCTATATCAGCATTTCACTCAAATAGTCAGGAAAACAGGGATAATTTGGCAATATTCGCTCAGTCACGTTTTTTTAGTTATCATCAGTGTATCTAGTTCGTTATATGTATATAATTATATCGTACTCATTTTCTTGAAGTTTGTGTAATAGGTACCTTCTCATCAAATGAGCGTATTTCAGACGGTGGGCGAAGTGTTCACTCGTGACGAACCACGTCACAACTTAAATAGCGACGAATAACGGACTAATGAACATTAGCAGTTTAGTAAAATATAGAAAGGAAGTAGTAATTTCAACAGAATAGAAACTCACTCGCTTTAAATTCCAATGCATAATGTAAAATCTGAAAAACTGCCCTTATATATATTGAACAATAAATTAACGAACTTCGAAAAATAATTTTCCTAAGTTTTGTGCACCATTTTATATATTACTTTCTAGTTTTAGTATTCTTTATACGTGTAATACTGCAAAAACTGTTATTACTTTATTAAAAGAATAACAATTAATTTATTAATCCGTTTTATAGTTAATACAATACTAATATAATTATGTTTCTATTTATATTTTGTTACTATACATAAATGTATAACCCTTTATATAATTTGTTTACTACCTATAAAATATTCGTAGTATTAAATATACATATATGAAAGAATACAATTAGTTGTCTGAAGGTTTCTTTTATTGTCTCCAATTTCGATCCGCTAAATCTGTGAACATGAATATTCAGATTAACAAAATGATGTTGCAATAAGTTCCTACCAATACGTACTGACCAGGAATTTTTGGTAATCCATTGACTGTCTCATGAAAGTATGATTTTTAATACGTTACTGTGGCAATTCTTTTCATCTATTCTCCTATTCGGCCATGCAGATTATGATGGTATTTGTACGATGGATCAGTGAATGATTCCCTAGTTATAGAAAAATTATACAAATGTTACGTTAACTCAAGAAGATAATAAACGTATTGTCATATGTACATATACGAATTTCGGAAGAAATGCAACAATATGTACATATATTATAAAAATTAACATATTCAATCTTGTCGTTCACAAATTTTCAACATTGACTCTATGTGCTGTATCACAGAGAACGTATTAAATATTTTCTTCAAGATGATGATAAATCATTTATATAAACCATTTACTAAAGCAGTAAATGGCCGTTGTTTTTAACGACATTAATTCGTTAACTAAATTTCCGAAACACTTTTCACTCGTTGGCAATTTATTGAGTAGGTACTGCAATTTCTCGAATTCAGTATCTATTTCTTTAACAACCTGTTTGCAAAAATTGCTTTGCGCTCTTACAGTGGACATGAAACGTATTTGTACTCTCAGTCCTGGTGTAATAATTAGACTACGGATTAAATGCATTTATATATAGGGCTATGAGAAATACAATAAAAGACAACATTTTCGTCAGATGCAACGAGTTTTCTATTTTATTCTTAACCTAATAAGATATTATGAAAAGAAAGAAATTCCTACATTTTCTCCTGTCTTTATGAAATGTGCATTTACATAAACATCCACAGTCTAATAATAAGTATATTGAAAAGGTTAAAACTTACAACGGACCAAAAAGAAATTATTTGAAAGTGTAACGCTATTCATGGTACATATTTATAAAAATTTATATACTCATATACTCGTAAAAAGTACATAATCTAACAATTATATGCATTTAGGAAATCATAAAAACTTCGACAACATAGTCTAACGTTCTAAAAAGTTACTTTTAGAAGACCAAGGTGTACAAATACTTTTCGTAGTTGCTGTAGGTCCGTGATATTCTATGATATTTAACATTGGTCTTTTCAGAATTGGAATAACGTGCAGCAATACACTTGCAGTCGTTTAATCGCCCACTATCTGAAGCTTGGCAATCGATAGCATATTTTTAAACACTCGAACGTTTCTACCGACGTAGAAACGATAAATATTAAATAATGGCTGCCCAGAGATAAACCTCGGGAGGAGTAATATATTTTTCGTCGAATCGATTCCGCGAATTGTACTTTTTATTCTGTGATCTCATGTTCGCTAATTAAATGCTACATATGAATATCGAAGTATACGTAAGTACATGGGAATATTGTTGTGAAAAATGTACAACGGTCGAAATAAAAAATTTAATTGAAAGGAAATTATGACGGTTCCAGACATAGAATATCTATAACTTGATATCTCATTATTACTTCAGCGTTTCCTTCTCGATATTCGAACAAGAATTATTCCAATTAATGTAATTGAATTACAGTTACATCTGCACATCTAAATAATGTATAATTGGACTAATTTATTCTTGGAATCCGCTTTTATTATTTTTAGGTGACAATCAGGATCTGTTGGAATTTAATGAAACGATATATTTCAGTAATCTTATTCCAAATCTCAAGAATGGCATGTTCTGTTTGAGCTCTGAAGTTCTGTACCAGTTTCGAATTCATACTCTTGTCAACAATTTAAGTGAAATCATGCTGGGTTCATAGAGCGAATATTAGTAGCACGATTCATCAGTAATTGGCAACAAGGGAATAGAGTTCAGAATCTACAAATGATTTCACTCAATTACGTTCGCTGTTCGATAAAATAACAAAATAAATAAGTTATAACAATATAGAGCAACATCATAATAGCATTGTGAGGAGGTACTTGCATGCATAAATGAAGTTACAGAATATATGTTTAAAAATATAAAAAGTTACATTTTACAATTGCTATTATCGACAAGCAGGTTAAGAGTGAAAAATTACCATTGATTTAGAAAAATTATTGCATTTGTTCTAACGTATTCGACAATTGATCAATCACCCTAACAATCGCTTTCCTTCGAGACACCAGATTAAAGCTAACGATAATGTTAAGTCGTCCCTATCAATATCATCAATCATTCAACAGTGTCAAAGACAGTTTAAACAGCTAAAAATGTACATCAGAGAATTATACTGTCTTACCCCTTCGGAGTATAGCCAACGTACTAACAACCCATTTGCTATAATTACCTGAACGATGGTTGCATACACCTCTTGTATACGATGTCGTTGTTAGAACTTCATCATCTAGTACGAGAATGATACATTGGCTTCCCCTAAAGATGATATAATTCTGGCACAGTGAGTCTGTTTTAGTTAAAATTGTAGTTAAACTTGTTTGTTTATCAATCCAAAATTAGTACAAATATTTTTTATAAATGTCGATTATTTTCGTCATTCTGCCTTAAAAAATATTAAGACAAAACAGAAAAATAAAGAGATTATCCGATGTTTTTAATACTTTTTAACCAATTTCTGTTGTGAAAAATGAAGATAGAATGTACCAAGTGTTTGAGACTCAGATTAATTTAAAATATTTCATGAAAAAATAATTTGAAACAATGATGCATACATTTGTCTCTGATATTTTCTAAATTGCAGCCACAATATGACATCCTTAGCAGTTCACGAATAATGTGGATGAATATGGTTTTCTGTACACATTCGCAATCTAGTAGTTACTAAATTACTAACAGGAACAAAACAATCCACCTTATAGGAGTCGATCTGGAACAATTGAGATACCTCTTTTAGAGACAAATTCTATGCTTCTCATAGTGTGGAGAACGGTAGAACAAAGATTATCTGAACTAATAAACAGACAACTCCGTTCTTATAAGCAAGTTTTCGAGTGACACGGATAATTCCAGGGGAACCACAGATTCAAATATACCATATGTCATTCCAACTGATTGGACATAAAACAATTTTGAAAAAGGGATGCTTATTCCATAAAAGATCACGTATAACACAAATAAATATTTGAATGGCACTTAAAGCATTTTTCACTTCGCAATCTAATAGAATAGTACGTTGCTCAAAGGAATTAGGGGATTGCTGATGTGGACAGTCCTATTGAACCCACCAAGCGGAAGAATCAAAGCACAAACGCCACAGATTTGCTAAATTGATATCTTTTTCTATAGAGATTCTATAGATATCGATTTCTATAGAGTTCCTTATCTAAGAAAATGTAATAAAATGATGATTTTAACGTAGTTTAATTTTATTTATGTGTTACTATTACCATTTAATTTTTTTCCATTTTAATTTTTAGATACTAGTACCTGTATTGTGAATTTGCATAAACTTCTGCAGTTTAATTACCACCTATTAGTTATAATTGTATAAAAAAGGTGATTATACGTCATATTAACGGGCAGAGAAACTCCAATCCACTAATTTTTTTGAGCAATGTAGGTGATTCCGTCATTTCTTCATCTATGCCATTAGTTTCTTTAACAAAAATAGATGAAACCATATCCTCTTCATCGATAATTTTATATCCTGGGTTATCTTACGTACGTTCAATCTTTGCAATTGCAATTTCCAAATACACTGTACTATCGATCTAAACGTTGCATAATTTACTTCAGGCTGGTTTAAGGTAGAACTGGCGTAAATGGTACCTTTTCCATGCTTCTTGTATCATGTAGATACCATTTTCTAACCTAATTCTGTTATAAAACATTCGTGGCCCGTTCAGTATTCCGATAATCGGTATTTAGGATAATCGACGTTATACTATATAATGGTATTAAGTTGATGCACATGAAATGATCGTTTTATTACCGGCACACGAAATTACATTAAACATTAAACGAATTTTATTAGACAAAGTAAGGTCCAATAGACCCTGTACAAATTTTTCATTGACATACAAGTGTTACGTATGTGTTATATTCATTACATAATTATTATATCGAATTTGAAGACAACTCTTCAAAGACACAATTAACCGCCATCTTTCCATCGAATGTTGTCACAGTTAAATAGTTTTTAGAAGAATTCTTTTAGCAGAAGCTTACATGCATCTGTATAAAGTTTATTTATGAATGTTATTAAATGATTATTTCAAAATTATGGGTCTGATACATATGTTGTATCTTATTTGGAAAATATCGATATTAAACCAACCTGTTTTTTCTTTTTTATTTATTTTTAGAAGAAATACTTGAGTTTCTCAACTGAGAACATTGAGATCTATTTCATGTCAGGGAAACTGCGGATCTTTGCTAACAAAACTTAGATACAGTCAAACCTCGGTTCACGAACGCCTCGGAGCATGACTAATTCGGTTTACTAACAAATTTTTCAAATACAAAGCGTCTCGTATGACGTACTGTGTCCCGAGTTACGAACAGGCAAGCCGTCAACATTTTAAAAAAACAACATTCAACATTTCATAACGTAGACAAAAAGAAATCACACTGGACAACTTTTTAGTGAGACAGAGGCCCAGTGGGTCTGAAATAAAGTTTAGTAATGCTAAGAGACAGAAAAAAGACAAAGAATCCCCTTCAAAACAATAACATTTCACTTCCCCACCACCTTCCACTTACGCCGTCAACTCTCCTCCATACAGGTACGGTAAAACTAAATTACGTTTTCGTCTATATCCGACGTGCTCGGTGTTGTGTTTATCTTTTTTGTGATAGATTTAATGGTTTCCATTGATTTTATGTTAAGAACTTGTGCACAAAGTACTGTCGTAAAAGTTTAAATCAGCGATCATCTTGGGTCCAGGAACGGATTAATCCATTTTACATTAATTCCTATAGGGAAAATAGTTTCGGTTTACGAATGATCTTCAGGAACGAATTAAGTTTGTGAACCAAGGTTTGACTGTATTAACCGGCGACAGAATTTGACGCACTTTTAAAATGAGTGTTGCGCCGGAGCAGCACTGGGAATTAAAGGGTCAACTCTCCATCTTTTAATGCACGTGGGAGAAATGGCCGAATTGGATTGCGATTAAATCTCTACCTCAAATAACTATGCTGTTTAAAATAATTGATTGTATTGTTACGTTAGATAGTACCTTCCAACAAGTAGAGTACACTCTGTAATTTTATCCTAAAGAAGAATGCTTTGGTAGTAATTTTCGTTCATAAAAGTGCCGTCAAATATACCTACCAATAAAATCGCTAATTTCATATGAAACGACATTATACATGAGGACAAATCGCAAAACTCTGAATTAATTCCGTAGTATCCATAAAAGCGAGGAAATGGGAGTGCACTAACCAAAGTTGCTCATGAGCACCCACCTGGACAGGTATAACCTAACAAGCTCCAATAGTGTACGTGAAAACTCTCCAACAGCCACGCGTCCTTAAATTTTAAATTTATCCTCCGAACGTGAATCATCTCAACTCGAATCATGACCGAACAAAAAAAAGTACAATCGTACGAGTGGTATGAATATCAATCTTCACCGATCTTTGATTTTATTCTCTTCTTACGCGCCCCTCGAAGCTTATGGGGACTGGAAGCAGCATAGCCATACTGTATGCACGGGCTGGCCTCGCGGTTCCGATACATTGTTCCATCGGCGATGAATAAATCTGCTTCGAAGATCGACAAACATGTTGGCAACGTGAAAGGAATTCATTCCCTTGCAACGGAGCCGCGTGTAATTCATCGGGTTGTGGAAACGGACTCGCAGAAACGAGTGATGAGATGGAAATGAGAACTGGGAACAGTACTTTAAACCGGGCCTGCTAATAGAGGAATATACGAAACATTGAAATTTACGTCTCAATCGGATTTTCCTTTCTTTTTTCTTTTTGTTGGAAACTTCTAAATGTGAAACTCCTGTCATGTGTCAGAAATTTCGAAAGTTTCGTTCTTTATTCTCGAAAATTGGCCTGCTACATGGAGTATCGGAGAAACGTTTTTGGTTATTCCGTTTGAAATAAAAACACCATTGAATTTAAATTAAATGATTAATCCACAGATCAGAGAAATCTATGTTGTTTTAATAGATTTAATGAATTTTGACAGAGATTATAGATTTTCAGTAATGAACGGAATTCTATGTGATAATAGCAATTAAATAATAGTTACAATTCAACAAAGTCACAAATGTATGATAACATAATTTTGTAACGGATTAAATTCAAAACTATAACAAATGTTTAACATTTTTTTGTTCACATTCCACTTCTCAAAATCGTTGATAGAAGAAACAAATTTGATCAATATCAGCATTCTAATGCTCAAACTTAATTCGAACGAATTGTGGCTGAATTGTGGATTTATATTTGAATTTCATGGTATTCCAAAATTACGATTAGTGTAATTCGATTGAAGAATATGTAAGATTAACAATGAATAGCCATAGTCAACTCTTAACCATATTTATTTGACTACTTATTTCTGAATAAATAATATATTTGCAATCGCAAAATGAGAAATGGAGTAAAATTATTATTTTCTTTTTTCAAACACTTTGTGGTAAATTCATTATTTATTAATATAAAATGAGTGACTAACAATGTACAATTTATCAAGAAAATGAAGATTCCAATATTGCTAAAATCAGTACAGTTTCTATACAAATCTGTACACATTTTTTATCAAATACAGCACCCTTATTTTATGAATATACAATTTTAACAAATTTACTTTTTATTATAAATGGCCCATACCATTTTAAAGAAGCTTCATCACCTCATTGGAAGATGAAATTTCAATATGAAATTTTATTTCTACATCTACCTTTGAAATACATAAAAAAATGAGTAAACTTGAATGTTTCACTTTGTTTCGGACAATCAGATTTCTCAAATACGAGAATTTTTCTCCCCAATCGAGAAATCTGCAATATTTCTCATGACAGCTGATATGCTTTCATTCTTGAACATCTTGCAGTTTCAATCTTCTGTCTTATCTCAGTTAGAAGACAAGCAATTCGATAACAAAGGAAATATGGATTCCAATATTATTAGGTTAAGTTATTGCTTCAATTCTTCAATACTAAATATTACTTTTTTAAATTCAATTTTCTCCGTTGCTCCTTTTGATGGCACTAACAGTTTAAATATTAAGACAAACTATCAGGGACGTTGTACTGATGATAAATAAATAAAAATAAAAATGATTTGTCACTAATCCAAAAATTGTTACTATATTTAAAACAAAAGCATTGCGAAAAAAACATTTATGGAACAGCATGCTAAATCTGTGGTTGTAAGGAAAAAACGCCGCATTTCACAATTTCAACAAATTCGATTTTATGCATTAATTGAACTCTAGAACATAGATTTATGTATTGATCAGAAAAAATGCGTGAAAACAAATTTTATATGTTCCAGAAAATAATGCAATTTAACCGAAGTCCACTATTCAATTCATACACATTAGGCAAAACAACATAAGTCCACAAAACTTGCAGAATGTGACGAATACTCGTGTCTTTCTCTTATTTTTACTTTCTATTTCTATTAATCTGCTTATATTAGAACTTATTTTGTATAAAATAAAACGAACAAAATTTTATCCCATATTTTCAAGATTCTGGACTCTAATCCTGTTTCTAATTTTAACCGCAAGTCAAGGTAATAACGAAAGAACTTGTGCAAACAAGATCATAATCAGCATAGAAACTTCCCGCAGGCTGGTTTGTTGAGGAAAGCGGAACCGTTCTGTAGATTTATCTTTTAAAGAATTTACTCACGAATAAATGTATTCATCGTTAATGAAACTGTCCGGTGAAAAGAAACGCAAGTCGACTTTCCACTTTCTACTGGCCCGTTGCTACCCGGTAATTATTCACGGGGTAAAAACGTGCAATCTGCCGCGTTCAAGCGAAAAATAAGATAACGTATCGTTGAAGGAAGGGAGAAAATACGATTAAAAGCAAAGGAAGTATGTGTAAATCGTCGGTAAAGGGATGAAGACAGAAATTGTTCGAAAGAAGCATGCAAATCTACAACGAAGAGAAATTGAAGAATCGTTGGAAAAATATTTATCGGGTTATTTTATCTTTGTTGTCCTTATCCAATTATAATTTTATCGTTCAGCAAATTTGCAGAATTTTAATGACATTTTATGAAAAAAAATTATACGAATAATGGAGTTATGTGTAATCAGGAATCCAATTTGGAACGAAATATTTCTGGATCTACAGAATAAAAAGTACTTATTTTTATTATTAAAAAGTTCAGGACAATATTGTACATCTGAATGTTAAAATTTTTAAAGCAATCAGATTTATTAACAAATGCAATTAATTATTACTTTCTGTTATAAGCACTGCTCTTCAAATACATGAAATTGCTTAGCTTATTATTCTTACTACTCATTACATAAACTCAATAAAATAAAAGTATTAAGAGTCTATTTTATAATTGTTGCGTAAGAGTTTTTCATTACACGAACACTAATATAAGTCCAGTTGCTTTGTCATATCGAAATTGATGAATTAAACCAAAACTTGGCCAGCAATTATTTACAGCAGAAGGTGAAAATGTAATATCGTTATAATAACTTTTTAATTTCACATGTAAACATAATTTTAATAACGTAACTTTATTCTGTGTTAAAATTTAGAAATTCAATGCAAAATAATGAATTATTTATTTTTTCTTCTTTACGATTGAAACGTTGAAAGATCAGTAACAATTCAGAAGATTATTTCTACTATTTAACTACAATTATTTTCTGGTTCGTATAAAATAACAAAGTAGATAATAATGCACATCTGAATTATTTCGACAATATACTTTTCAAATATTTTATTGAGATAATGCACTGATTTGTTCCCAGTTTGCCTGTTGTTGGTAATAATTACATAAGAATGATTGCACACAGAGTTGTTTATCGAAACTGGAATACAACGCACCGAAGTCTTCTTTCTCAAATAGAATATTGCAAAAATTAGATCCCAGTTTTGCAAAAGGCATTGGGTCTTCTTTCTAGTAAAAATTATTTGTGCAAAAACTTTTAATATTTAATTTCACTAAATATTTAATACACAATCGCTGAAAGAAAATGAAACCTTATTAACAGTAATACCACGGAGATATTCCGAAGAATAGATAGAATTCAAACAACTAAAGTTTATTAAATACTCATGAGCATGCACTGCTCTGAATATATGAACGATAACCACGTAGATATCAAATTGAAATTAGTATTCAAATGTTGAAACCTGGTGTCACGCGTTTTGCTACGATTCATGCGAGGATTTCGCTGCAAATTAATGAAAAGAATTTTGAATGAAAGAATTATGTGTATAAATCAAGAAGTAAACCTTCTGATTTTCTTCTGAAACCGAAAAGCGTTACAATTCTGGAATGAGATTAAAAATAATAAGATTAGCAAAATGACAATGAATATTCAAAAGAAGATTTAATTCTTGAAAAGTAGAAAATTAAATTTATTTGTTGTTTATACAATCAACAGTTTTTTTTAGTAATTATTGTGTGTTTTTAATTATTTACTAAAATTTCTGATGTTCAGTGAAATTAAACTAAAAAATTACTTTTATACGTATATGCTGACATGAACAATAATTTTCAAATGCTCGACAACCAGGATTAAAAAACAAAATATTTCGAAAGCTCAAATTATATTTAGTTCTTCCTATTATTTTGATACTTCCTTTGTATGGTTATTCTTTTTCTAATCATAAAACTACGTAGTATTACAATTATGAACTTATTCATACCTACATGTCATCTTCATTTAAAATATGAAAAAGATTATTTTCCACAAATTAATATCATAAATCTTAAACATTATTTCCGTATACTCGACAGTTTAGAACATTTCAACCCTTACATTTATTATACGAATTTAAATATGTACCATACACTTTTTATTTCTCTAGTCCAAAGTGCGATATAATTACTCCCCTAATATGAAATTAGCATCGAACCTGATAAATTAAATTCCATTTATATTGTACCGTATTACTTATACTTCTTTGTACTGTCATGTAATATTTCTATAATCTATCACATAGCGTGTTGTATCTCCAAAATAATATTTTCTCAGTAAAAGCACGGAAATCGTAATCTTGCCGAAAATCGGATGAACCGCACATCACAGGAAAAACAGAAAACGGTGGAAGCCAAGTGTTTCGCCCCAGCTCGCATTATTCTCCGAAACGTTACATCAACCCCCACGTTGAAACGTTGAAAGCAACGATTTGAATCGAACGACTACTCGATAAACCAACAGCCGCGCAAGATTGAAGGGTTAAAGGTACAGGACAATCGAACTCCGGTACGTTTCCGTGTCGACGTCACGAAACATTATCGCAGAAAGGATGGATGCACCTAACCAAGAACATATTCAGCGAGTCTCCTAGACAGTACATACATATCACGACGCTTTAAAAAGAAAAGGCAAAAAGCTCGCAGGGACGAGGAGTTTTGTTAAGCCGGATTCGCAGAGGTGTCCCCGGTGAAACGAGGAAAATAAGAAGATTAACAAAAAAAAGAAAAACAGAAAAAGAGAACGAAAAACGTTCATTACGAATTAGCACAGTACGGTATCAGGGGAGCGACATGTGCTGTATCCAAAGGACTCTGTATAAAAACCGTGTACACCCGACTTACACGCATACACACACACACACACATATGCACACAGAGACATATTTCCACACAGCCACCGAAAGGACACGGGTTCAATGACCACAGCCCTTTTACACGTTTTATCGGTCCTTTTGACTTTGTAGATAGAGGTTCGACTTTTCTTATACGGCAAGCAACAGTGGCGACATCTGCGCTCACGGCGTCGGTTCGCAACGCAGACGTCGCCGGCGTTCGATCATAATTATCGCTAATCTCATTATTATTACTATCATTACGGTTATACAGTTAAAGAGAGGAAAACGATGGAGAGGAGAAAAGAAAAACAGATGAAAATGATGAGAAGCGTCGTAACGTCGCGCCGTGTCCTTGTTCGGACAACATGTTTCTTGTAAAAATTCGGCGTGACGTCACCTTCATTATGGTATTAATAGCATTATAATTTATTCTTGTAACATCATTATCGTTATCGCTGCGATCCCCGTGAGCATCGTCCGCCCCTGCCGCGGCAGAACGTTCGTCGATTGCTTTTTAGAACTGGATTGCCACTCTTTACCGACCAGATTTACACACTTGGCGCCGACATTTTTACGCGCCACGGCGTCGTGGCTGTTGCTTGAAATTTCCGAGGGGATTAAAGATTCAATTTACGATAATCTTTACTTCATGGCATTGACGTATCATTTCGAAACTTATGTTACGAGGATGATGTGCGATTTTGTAAAGGGAGTGAACACATTCTGTGAAGCTACTGTACTTGGTTGTTTCGGAGAACTTGCGTAATTTTCGGAAATTATTCGAGGATAAAGAAAATTGTGTTGAACATGGACTACAAATTTTTTAATTGTATAAATGTACTTAAATGTTTAATACTATGAGTTAAAATATATATGTTATATTCTTTCCAATGTGACTATTTTCCAGACGTTAATAATTTTTAGTATTTTATTAAATAAAGGCATATATTTGTATGGCCACTGTATTGAATGCAAGGCATTAATCTGTAATAACAGAATTTTTATAAAGCTGAACTTCACTTAGGTTCGAGAGTTGATAAAAAATAATTAAATTATCACTGTACAAACATCAATAAGCAATTTCAAAATAATGTTTTCTCATACAAATGATTTGTAATTACAATTTTACGTATTTTCTGTGCATGATTATTACACTGAAGTCATTTTGAAAAAGGAACTATCTTTCAAGATCACCAAATCGTATACATTTTTTAATAGTATTAATTAAGTCTCAAATGATCTATAGCTCTGAAAACTAAATAAATACAACATTTTTTTAGAGCTGCATTATTCACACTTTATATGTACAAGTCTGACATTTATTATACATCTAACTTGTTTTTATATAATAAATTAATACAAATTAGTAGGGTTCTTGTAACATCTGCGCCGTTTTCTCTAACTTCGAATAGTCAGAAACAAATGAATTAACCAAAACTAAGAAAATATCTTAGAATAATATATCCCTCGAACGCTCAAGATGCCGGCTACTATTAAGAAGTAGCTCGTAAGAAAGTTGTGAAGGGGAGAAGTTTTTTTTACATGTCCATATCGCTGATCTCAATTTGTAACTTCCAGAAACTTTCAACTTACAAGTTTAATACCTAGAAATGTTTCTCGTGATCATAATTTACCGACAAATGCACAGAAAATAGGTATATCTTAATATTTTCGCTATAAAGTGCGAAAAAAACTTAACGTTTACAACAAAGATTTTCATACAGAAAGTCATATGAAAGTTAAGTTATATGTTTTTGTATTCGTTTTCGAAGAAACAATGTGGAAGTAAAACCTGCACAAACACATAAAAAAACAGTGTCAATGGAAATAAAAATATGAATAATTTTATACAAAATCATTCGTCAATTGTATGTATATACTTTCGACTAGAAAACTCTTTCAGAAATATATTTTTTCGAATCGTCTGAAGCAGCAGTAGCTTTCAGTATAATGATTTCAAGCGCCTCGATGTCTACAAATGAACATTTTTATGTTCTTATATATAAATACTTTGCATGTATATGCATTTGTAGCACCTCCTAACCTGGGAAATGTACTAAATTGAGGAATTTTAATAAAGTATAACCCTTCGACTGCTGACCACACAGAAGCGAAGCGTTCGTTGTCTACATTGAAGCTGTAACAATCTTGGAGAACTTTTAACCCTGGAACTAAACCTTGGGGTTGCCGGTGACGCCATAAAATTTTTATCTTGAGCTGAAACAGACTTATTTAACATGCATTTCAGAAAACTTAAAAATTTTTCTTTTAGTAGAAATCGCAATGTGCAGTTATCACTGTTAAAGATGCCCAAAGAAGAATAGAAAAAGGATTTTTTTAAAATATTGAATAATGTTTAAAATATTAAGATTTTATTTTGGGTCGCCCGCAATCCTAAGGTGTTACTAACGCCAAAAAATAAAAGAGTCTTTCTAGAGTTTATGAATTAAGTTACCACTTATAACCAATTTACATTTTTTTTTACTATTTTTCATTTCATATTCGTGAAACATGTAGTGCGCGAAAGTAAACATAAATTGATAGTATCCAATGGGCTATTGTCACTGATTATGAGTCCTCTAACAAGGTCTCGATGTGTAAATCTGGCTTTCCAATGAGCCTCTACACAATAATAGAACTTGAAATGCTGCAGCTAATGATACTCGATTTTGGAGGCAGACGATCAATAGTTCACGATTTATTTAACGTGAAATTTGCGTAACGTTTGTTATACGCGCCAACAAGGTACCGTGAGCATGTTTGGCAAAGGCCGGAGACGCTAATAGCAGTCAAAGGGTTAATTCTATTTATAAATTACTATTAACATGTTAAAATCCCTCAGAAAGAAAATAACATTCTGTCCAATTCTGGTTTTTGAGTATTAACACTATGACGACCGGCTAATCTCGTAAGTAAGCAGTAGCCGGCTGTTTTTATCAAGAATTAACAAAATATATTCGTAGCAAATTTGTTTTACAAAATTTAATCTTATGAATATCTGGAAAGTACAAGTTGAGACATCAACTTTCGCGTCCTGGGTCACTAACTCATAGTGTTAATTTGTATAAATATCCTCTGTCTATTTATGACAAACATGTGCATAATAAGATCTGAAAGAAGGTTGACATTCCTCAGTTTGTGCAACGTAGAAGCTAAATGTCGTGGGCGTAAACGTAATAGCTTCTGACAATTCTCGGACACGGTTAGTTCACATGTACGTAAATTCGGCCGGTAAAGTGTGAGCAAATGTAAACGAGAAATGAACGAATCGATACATCTCGAGGCATAGAAACATTTACCACGCGTTTCGTTTAACCACGGCGTGTCGCGGCCGATGATTGCGGCGGGCAATCGAGAGAAATGAAGCAAAAATATGAAAATAAGAAAGGCGAATTATATATCTATTATTGTATCGAGAGTTGTGCGCTGCGTTTGTGATTTAATCTAGTTCGTTTGTAAATAAAGACCATTTAACTCTTTGACACCGGTGGTCCGAGACGAGTTTGAATTTCCACTCCTCAAAGCTACCCTCTACTTGGAACACGAAAGCTGCAAGGCGTCATGGGAATTTAATTGGCCGTTCCTGCGGAGGATCATTGGATCATTGGTATTGCATACAGGTAATCCCCGTATAAAACGACGGTTAGATACTTAAAAATTGCTGTGTTTTACGATGTCCTGTTGTATGAAACTATTATAAGAACTACACTGTTTGACACTAGAACTACCAAACGCGTCAAAATGACGGACTACTTTTACCATTATTGAAATTATAATCGTGCTTTTGACGGAATTTATGTTGGCTTTTAATTTACTACAGATTCTATTTTATGATATGTTATGCTAGATTGTCTTATACATATATTCTGTATATTATTGTATGATACAATTTAATTTAGTATACATTCAATGCTGGTAGTTCTAGTGTTAAAAGAATTAGGGGATCGCTAATGTGAGCGGTTCTGTTGCACCCACAATGGAAAAGAAACAAAACAGGTATTGTTGGTTTACCAAATTGATATACAAGGTGAGTCCATGAGAAATACTATCTAAAATAACTTTTTACCTATTGATTGCATCAAAAAACGTTTTAATGAATTATATAGCATTTTGAGGGATGCATCGGATGGATATAATTTGATTTTTCTATATCTTATTTTTTTTAGATATCAAGGTGACCTTGAGTTTCTTCAAGATCAATGCATCTTTTTTTTAATATTACGTTGTTGCCAATAGAAGGACGAATCCAACGGCCGATAGCATGATGGTATTAAAAGAAGATGCATTGACGTTGAAAAAGCTCAAGATCACCTTGATATCTAAAAAAAAAATAAGATATAATGAAATCAAATTGTATCCATATAACACTATTAAGTTATACAGGGTGTGGTATTTAAGTTGACACATGGAAATGCCCTAAAAACAAACCATTTCATAAAAAAGTATGTTAGACAAAAGTTGTTTGATTTTAAAGAGGAAAAGAGAATGACATTATTTATTTTTCATCTGGTCAACGTTTTGGAGGTCATTTGAAGGTAAACTTCGTTCTCTTAAAGGGATAAAAAAATTTTAAATAAATTAAAATAAGAAAACGTTTCAGACCAAAATTGTTTATTTTCTTGCGCGGATTAATGATCTGTCAAAGAAAATATAGGTGTCCATTTAAAAAACGAAATTGACCTTCAAATGACCTTCAAAACGTTCGCAAGATTAAAAGTAAATAATGTCATTCTCTTTTCCCCTCAAAACCACACAACTTTTATCTAAAATACTTTCTTACGAAATGCTTTGTTTTTATAATATTTCCATGTGTCACGGGGAAAAGTGCCCATGGCGCAAAAAAAATAAAGGATGCCGTGATTCGCTCGTGTCTTACTAGACGGCCCGGATGTGCACGAGGCATCGTATTTACGCGTAATATTTACTATATAAATTATAGGTACGCGCGATTAAACTTAGTATTGAGAAATTGTAGGTAATCGTAACAACGTAATTTAGGTGACAAGAATGATTTATTATTCTGTTACGTATGAAGAATTTTCTATCATACCTCTCGCTCTAATAGTCTGAGCTCGCACCCGGCAAAGGAAAACGCCCTTACGGTTTCGTTATCTCTTGAGTAAGCGAGGGAGTAAAACCCGTTCCCACGGCGTGGTAACCAAAAAACTCGGGAGCGTGACACATCTGCAATCGTCAAAAATGTCCTTATATGGAAATTTCATAGCATTCGTACCAATTTCTAGGCCTATATAAACCCGTTGATTGCAACCCTCGGGGGATCAGAACTGTACCGTCACCTTTAGAGTCACGTCGCGTCACGTTCTTGTGAGTTGGTCATTACGGTAGTGACATCGGGCTAAAGTTCCCTTTCGAATCCAGTTAACCTTGTAGTAAACCGTGAACACTTTATTTCTATTCCGGCTAGAATTATTACTTTGGCATTATTCCGTAAAATCCACTAGCAACCCCCGCATCGGCAGTGCGTTAACACCGAGCACCTATTTATTTCGGTAATAGTTATTATTTTATTATTACTTACTACTACGCGACAGCACTACACAACACATTTGTAATTAAAGAGTGATTAATTATACTGTTAATTTATAAATCTGTGTAGTTCATTTTGAATCCATAACACGATCCAGAAATCTGTAGTATTATCGATACACTAGTTTCCTCTAGTTCAGAATAATATCAGGTCGACCGTTCTCACACTAATACAACTTTACCGTTCGAGTTGTATTAATTATAAATTCAAAGGTTACGAGGCACTAACTAACATTTCCTAACGGATCCCTGATTTTGCATCAGGTTCGTCCGTGCATTATATTTTTCCAAGAGTATTTCCAACCCACTGGCTCTCCGATTTCGCATCGGATTCGTCCACGAAACTTGGCCAATCCTGCGGCTCCCTGATTTCGAATCAGATTCGTCTGTACAGATTTTCCACCCTCCTCGCAGCTCCTCAGTTACGCGCTGAGTTCGTCTGCAAACTCACATCCTAGTGACTCCCCGATTTCGCATCGGGTTCGTTCATGAATTTCACCTTCCTGCGGCTCCCTGATTTTGCATCAGGTTCGTCCTCGTTTTTAAACATCTTAGCGGTTCTCTGGCTTCGCGTCAGATTCGTCCGCGCACCTTACTAATAAACTGATACCATATTCCTTGGAAAACCTAAAGTCGCCGGCCTCTCGCGTTTCTACGGCTCGGGCTCGTAATAATTCCAATCGTGGGGTCTCTTATAGACTCGGTTTTTACAGTTGTAGGGGTATTCGTAGAATTTTATTGTGCGCTAGCTGACAAGCGAATTCCGCAGCGAGGCGGACCGCGGCGATGAAACGGCTGAGGTGTTGGACATCGTGACATCGTGACACATGTGTAAACTTAAATGCCACACCCTGTATATGTATAAAAAAACGATTCGGAGATTATACGTCATATTAACAAACAAAGCGTCTCTAATTGTTTAAACAGTGTGGTCCTACACTCCCGTTGGTAAGTACAGGAGACTTATCGAATACGCCGTAAATGTTACAAGGTATTGAGAAATTGCTAAAAGTCTGACGTAAATATCGTTTAGGGGAAATTAAAACTCGATGGGCAAGGTTTATGCTACTATAAAGTAATAAACGTGGCTACGAGTACATAGCTTTTGCGAAAGATCACACTTTCTTCGTACACGCCAGGTGTTCCAATACTTATGAGCAGTAGTGTATGTGCATACAGCACTCAACAGTATCCAGACACTTGCTTATTTTTGATAGAGTATAATTTACCCCGCAAATGATCCCAAAATAACTTTGTTTCTTGTTAGATATATATCCCATGCCCACCGCAGTCCCCCTGCTAACGTGGCGGGGGCTGTGTGATAGCTACCGGCGTTCTGAGCCACAGCTGGGCCTTGGGGGGAAATCGCACTTCCCCTCTCCCGGGAGAAACGTACTACTACTACTACTACTAGATGTATCCCACCTAGAGTAAAATACAATGATACGATAATATCGATTTTTGTGTATAAATCTTTCAATTAATGTACAACGAAATTCGAGTTTGTAAGTGCCTCTTTTGTAAAAGTTCTTTATCTTCATGTTGTTCTTCTATGATATGGATCATTTAAAAAGGGTCTTCCTGTACTATAAATGAAGTTAATATATAGGCAATTAAAACAATGACAGAGAGACAAATCCGATTAATTAAGGGAGTGACATTTAAAAGGAGCGGGTACCTTGAAAAGTCGCAAATTTTACATCAACACACAACCGGTAAGTTTTTTAAATAATTACGAAAACAGAATTAAAAACAGAAACTTCTTTTTCCTTTTAGAGAGTTCATCGTGTTACAAATTAAATAAATATTATATTAAACCTGATGAAAGTTTTATCTTCTATTGCATTTCGTATATTCCTTTATACTACAAATGCTTAGAATTCGCAGTCTATTATTGATGAATTGACACATTTCTGGGTTATTTATGTGCTGCAACTACCAATCTACCAAGTGTTTATAGTTTCGAACGGTAGTGTACATAAAAAAACAAGGTTAGATTTCAAAACACACTATTCTACACAATTCTTCCACCGTGTGAAAGTGGAACCGTGTTATGGAAACGCCCTGCTATACGGGGGTTGGTTGTACAATTTCGAAGTTAAGCACTTTTTCCTTACAATTTCTTTTTTTATATATTTACATTTCTCTTAAATCCTCCTCTGAACACACATATGTATAATATATAGATATGGATATATGTAAATATATGTATAACTGACTTACATATTTGATTTCTAACTTGTATTTGATTAATAGCAAAGGTGTAACTACGAAAATATTTAAAGAAATAGATTTTGTCTATAATGTTAAGTAAATAAAAAAGTTGCTTTGTGCAACATTTGGTTCGTTTTATTAACAGTGACCGATGAGGGCGGAGGGAATTGGCATTAGTATCTTATGAATAATCATAAATTAATATAACTCGCCTAACACTGTCGACTGATTCAAATTGAAAAAATTATTCTACCATTTTCCTGTATACATTTAGCAAGAACTTAAAATTTTTAGTTATTATGAGTTTTTAAGGACAAGGAAAATATTTGTATTAAATTGGAGAGATATTAATGATCTTGTGCACATAAAATATGCATACCTGTTTATTTAAAGTACTCGCATCTTATTCGAAGTATTGTACCATAGCTGAGATAAAAAGAAAAACATAACACGCATTAAAAATAAAAAACTATTCTTCAGTTAGAAATTGTTTACAATTACAGTTAACTACATACATGTAGCTTTCCACTTGATTACAGTTTCATTTTCTAGATATGTGCCCTTTGTCTTTATCATATTCAATTTTATTAAATTTCATTAAACACTGTGGGATTGACATGCATGAAGATAACTATCATAAGAAATGTTAACACTTTGGGGACCGACGCTGTTTATACATGACCAAATATAATTGCGCAGTAATAAGTATGAATAATTGTTAAACCTTTAAATGAAGTAAGCGCAAGTATTTCAATTCTAGTAAGGTACGAATATATAATAAATATTTAAACAAGAAATCTACTTTCTTTGTAACTTACAATTAGTACTCTCCTTTTAGATTAATCAGATCAGAATATATTTGTATCTCAGATCTTCAAACTTTTAACATAACAATCATATTAAATTTAATTAGTTTGTCCTTATTTTATCAAATTCTACATACAGGGTGTAACAAAAATGTTGGTGGACTCGGAAATGGGAGACTCGTGAGGTGATATGAAACAAGTTTATCCTTCGTTAAAATGTTATCCGATACTTTGTTAGCGAGATATTAACGAAAATCCCCGACCAATCACAGCACGATTCTGCCAGCCGAGGTAACGTTGGCTACCAATCGCAGCGCGTAGCCAACGTTGCCGCGGGAACTCGGCTGGCAGAATTGCGCTCTAATTGGTTGGGGTTTTTCGTTAATATCTCGTTAACAAAGCCTCGGATAACATTTTTACGGAGGAAAAACTTGTTTCATATCACCTCACGAGTCTTCCATTTCGGAGCTCTTCAACATTTTTGTTACATCCTGTATACACATATATTTAATACAATTTTTACTTTATAGCGGCTTGATGACTGTTAGGGCCTAAATTCTTATTCTATGAGTTTAAGCTAAAACATTGACTTTTCACTCATTGTTCTACGAAGGCTGATTTCCGAAACTCAGAATAATGCATAAGAATAAAAAAGAGGCTTTCCTCTCTATTTTTGTCGTAGTTTAAATGTGACGCAAATACAACTACAGGGCTACCAATTAGCCACAAGGACAACATCTCTACTTTCGTTACAATTCAACTTATGGAGAAGCGATTCCCGCCTTTACAAATTTTCCTGTTCTTACATACAGCTCGAATCTTTAATGAAAATTCATCATTCATACAGACAACCTTGGTAAACAGATCCACCTCACTTCCGTTACCACCGTCACTAAATATGTAATTTAATAAAATGTTATTAGTGAAGACTTATTATTAGGTTGTTGCATAATAAATGACGTTGTCCAATACGCTTTATTTCAGCCATCTTAAAATTATTAAACATGGGATCAAGAAGCTTGTAACTCGTTGGTAAAAGTACCTATGTCAATTCATATGGACCGCATTCCGATTGAACAATTGTGTCTTATTCTGAAAAAAACATTTTTCAATTCTGCAATTTAGAAACGGCAGTTCGATAAATGATCCAATTGCAAAATATACATCATACTACATCTTTTCAAAACGTGTTGTCAAATGTTAAGAAACAAAGCCGTTCATCGGAGACTATGTAATGTGTTTTTACAAGGCGCAGGGTAAAGAATACTTTTGGTAATAAATTATCACTTTAGGTACACTTTTCTCCGATTTGAATACATATGTTTTTTTCGATACGAAACAATTTTTTTTATTGATCGCATGTTGTTGAGAACATTTTCATCATTCGTGGAAGGGATAAATTAGTTTGCCAATTTTTAATATTGATTTTAGAAAAATATTTTTTTCTCCGGTCTTTATTTTTACTGAACTGTCCTGATACCAAATATTTTCCTAATTACGGTCGATTAATTTGTAGGCGGAAACTGACGAATAAATAAAAAAAATGAACTTGTAATTTGGTTGAATAGTTCTGGAGAAAAATGTACCTGAAATTGCAAAAACATGATTTTACAGGACAGCGTTCTGAATTTGACGTGTATTTAGCACTTCATACATCATTAAACTTTTGAAGAGTCAATTTAACTTACTTCCATTCATCAGAAATTGTTCAAATTGGTCTTGAAATGTTCAAGAAGATTTCTACTGCGAGTAAAAATTAAAAACTGAAAATCGTTTATATAATAATTTTTCTACCCTGCCCCTTTAATCTTATCGTCTAAAGTGAGACTGTAAAATGTGATAGTCTTTTGCATTTTTTGACAAACTAAGGTTCTTGAGTTGTGTCATTCTTTTTTTGTATCAAAAATGTGACATTATCTTTCTTTCGACCTAGCTACTCACACAACGTCGAACAGTGCGTGTACATAACAAATACGGTACAACATTTTTGTATTTCAGTCATTAATACGTACTTATAATATCCTAAAATATTGAAGATTATCATACAATTCTTCATCGTCTTTTAAATGAAATCGTAGATAGCACTTAATTTATCTGAATAATCCTAGCAACAGGTAAAATTATTTGTTACAATATATATATATACACAGCACAAATTATTTATGAAACAGCCTTAACCCAACATTTTATCGAGCTCCGTATAATCTCTATTATATCAGGACTAGCTGATAGTAGACGTGGCTCCAGTCTTATTCTCGATGGACAAAATACATAACAAATTCTTAAAACATTGAAGATAATTGCACAAATGTTGTTTACACGTTGCAACAACACTTTTTACAGAAATTTGAAACAGTAAAGACTCGAAGCGCATCCACGCCTATAAAAAGCATCTCAACTTCCATTTGCTTCACTGTACAACCGTTTTATTTTTGAAGTGGAATGTCGTGTACGGATTTAAGAGCTGCCCAAGCTCAATAAGAGCCGACTTTTAACACATTGGTGACCGATAAAGTTTTGTTAACATTTGCTTCATGACTGGGGATGCCAGTGATACGAGACAATAGAGAATATCCTCTATAACAAAGCCAGTAATATGCAAACGTACAAAGAATACTGTTATCTGAGAAATAATCAATAAATAATAAACGTGCCTGAAAACGAGGTTTCTGGTTTCACTGGTCACATCCGCAATCACTGTAAAAATAAGATTTCCCGTTACCGGTTGTCAATGTGTTAAAAGAATAACATAATAAGTTTATTATATTTTGTCCATGAAGTACAGTAGATTTCGAATGTCCTAATATTCGAACATTCTGTTATCCGAACAGAGTGTCTCCCAGCAACAAATGTTTTCTTTTATTGCAAATACAGTAAATCCTCGATGAGTGTTGGAAAGCTCTACGGCACTGAACATTAAGTATTTCATAAACTAATGGTCATACGTGACTGAAACAAATCCCATTATCTTCAGTATTCCAAGCTCTTTCACTGTGCTAAACCTCATTACAAAGTCAGCGTTACACCTGGAGACCTCTCCTTGTCAGTGTCGAAGACCCTTCGACACTCATTGAGAATTTACTGCATGTAGTTCTTATGCAGTTACTTATGTTGAAAATTTTCTGTAATTTAAGAGCCAAACAGATATGCAATCCATAAATATTTAAACAAACTATCGATTTTATTGATCTCTATTTAAATAAATGAAGTTTAGTATCAGAGAAGTGATTGTTCCATTATCCGAATACTTATGGCTCTGTACCTGCTTAGATATACCGTAAGATCAAAGAACACCTGTATTTGCTCGTGGTAACTAAACATTCCAATTTCTGTTGGAGAAAAGGTAAATCACCCGGTGAATTATTCCCGGAAACTAGTCTGATGGTACGCGATTTGTAAATTGTAAAAACATAAGTGTTATGCAATTCTAGATTTTTAAAACTGAATATAAGAAAATTAATAGAAGTCAAACGAAAAAAATGGTTTTTTTATGAAAAACTGGTATCATTTCGTGAATGACGGAGACAACTATTCAAGTCTTATTAATATATTAAACGGATGATTTCTGAAGTTGCAGACTAAAGATGGACACAGTTCAGTATTAGTAATAGAGTTCTGAAGAAACTTATAACGCAACAATAGTAAGTACAATGTAATATACACTACTACGTATATCATAATCCAATAAAATACAATCACCTTTTTCTTTAATTTAAGAAAAAATCATTAACTTCTTTAATCAAAAGCATTTTGCCTATTCAAACGAGTGTGAAATGAATGTTCTTTTCGATATTCCAACAAAAATAAGAATGTAGCAACATCATTCTAGAGTAAAGACTATCCCATTGTTTAAAATTCGGTTAATCATCTTTAATAAACATTTCACATTATCTGGTAGTGTTTTCTTATGATAACATCAAGCACACTTTTATTCAGTTAAAAATATTCCCGGAAATTCATTCATCTGACAAGTAATTTTCATCGCGCGTGATTGGATGTTAATACATATGTATATCCTCTAAACCAGCCATACTCAACCTGCGGCCCACCAAGCTTTTATATGCGGCCCGGAACACTCACACTCATTATTACTTTTCCAACCGTAACAAAACCAAATGGTATTGACATTTTTCGAGAAAACTATACGATAATTTCAGATTATTTAGCTACCTTAACCGAGGAATTTAAGAACAGATTTTAGGATTTATGAATTGTTAATTATCTGTTGCTTGTAGAAAATCCCTGGCACTTAGAAACAGCTATGGTTATACAACTAGCTGCATTGGGGTATGATTATGGAAAGCTATTCGACGAATTTATCGAGTTCAAAAGCGATACAAATCTGGAGGTTAGTTTTAAAGAAAAGAGAGAAGGAAAAGGAGTACGCGGTATTTTTGAAAATGGTGCCTGAACAATACAAGACTGTTAAAAAATATGCCCATGTGCTGCTCACATTGGGTGGGTATTCAACAGTTGGGAGTTACATAGTTGGGTCATAGTTAGTGTCTTTGCCTACATATTCCCAAAATAGGGCCTATGACGAATAAGTTATGACAATTTGCCAACGAATATCCAATGTTGGGTCAACAATTATTATAGTTGGTTAATTAATAAGAAATTTACAACGATTATACAACATTGGCCCACCTAAAGTTTGCCAACATTTAAATATCATCTTAAAGACGTCAGACACGTTGCTACAACCAAAAACTTGTTAGTATATTTCAAATTGATTTTTTTGTTTTCTTATTTATGAATATACTCACAATTTGTCAATCTGTCGCGCAACACGTTTGACATTTGACATTTTGTGAAAATAGAGCCAGGGGACAGAAGATTGGAAATAAAATATAATAATTATTTGTAATAATTAGCTACATCTATAAATTATACCTAATAAATTGTAAAGGTAATTTTGCTGGTAAAACACTTGTTTACCTGTTTAATATAAATATACAATTTATACATGTATATAATTATTATAACAAGTAATTATTATGAATATTATTTCCAGTGTAATACTTCTTCAAATATTTGTAAAGGATTTTATGGATGTTTAGTATAACCAACTGTCTTCCAATTGTTGGTTTATTGTAGATACTCAACAATTGGCCCTACAGAAAGAAACCATCAGTTGGCCCTTCGTAGTATGTATAGTGACGTGGGCCCTACGTTGGGTATGATTGTTGGCCCAGTTGTAAAAAAAGGTGACAATTCTAACTGTTGGCCAACTAATAGTGCATCAAAGGCCTATCAAAATGCCAACAGTAATTGCTGCTAGGGATGTTGCGGTACGCGTAACGTAGCAAGAATATACATATATGCGGCCCGAGGAGAAAAAAGGGTTGAGTATGGCTGCTCTAAACAGAAGACCAAAGAGTCCACAATTAAAAGTTATATAATAATTCCATAAAATTACAAAACTGCCTGAAATTAACTATCCGTTTGAAAAAAAAATTAATAAATCACATGTGTCACGAGAACAAACCGTAGTCCATGTCCAGAGTGTACACCTCAAATATTGGTTTAGCTATAATCGATTGAACAAACGATACGGCTGTTTGAATTGACCTACACGAATTTCAGTTCTTGTGCCATTCCACTTCTAAACTCATTCATCGCTAGTTACTCAGGGCACGCAGGATAATTGCTCGTACATGAGGCACATGCCAATATTGTCCTCCAATGTGGTCCCTGTGTCCCATCCAGGACCAAAAGCGACTCTTATGCGAAAGGGCGTTGCCCAAGTTTCCACGCGACAGTTCCCTTCTTCGTCCAGCTGATTTTGATCGCACAGAGAGCTACCGCAGTGTTCGAGGTTGCAAATCCCAGCTTCGTTGTTTCCAGGCTGTAACATAGTGTGTTCGTGACCTTATTTATTGGGTAAGCTTATTGGATCACAACTGTGAAATTTCATATTAAACAGGTGAGTAAGTTTTGCTTTATCATCAACGTACATACACTACTGTCCAGAAATGTGGAAGCAATGGAATAGAATTTTAAAAAGACAGATGTTTTTATTAATATTAGAGGCTAATATGTATACTATAAATGCTTATTATACAGTCCCGTGCATAAGTATTGTATGCTGAAAGTCTTAAAACAGTATTGTTTAGGGTATATGAAAGCTCGATGGGTAATGAACAGACTACTATGAAGTAATAAACGTGAACTAAAAAATATAATTTATCCAAAACATCACAGAAATATTGTAGATAACAAAACCAACTTCAAAGTAAAAAAGAACTTCTCTTTATCGAATTTTTACCTTATCAAAGTGACCACCTTTATTTTTAAAAACTTCCAAACAACTTTTGGGCGTTCTATGTATTCATTTCTTAAAATAATCTTTATCTAAATTTTTCCATTCGGTTTAAAGTACTCCCAGTATTGTGTGGCCCACACATACAAATAACAGAACACGCACACAAGCAGAATATGATAAAATAAAGAATTATTGAGAAATGTGACTAGAAAAAGAATTTTTTTCTGCAGACTGTTCAAAGTATACAACAAACTTTTTTACAGGCGATCAAAATTAATATGTTACAAAAGATTATTTGTTTAACTAGAAAACATGACAGCTTTGAAACTCTTGGAGGATAATGTAAGTATTCGGTCGTTTCACATGAAGTATCGGTCTTTTAGGGGCATATTAGAAATTATTCATCTGCAATGAATTTTGTGAGTTGAAGCATGATTGTTTGCGTTCTACAAAGAAATACACGAACGTTTATATACGTAATATTAGAAACATAAGTTCTTGGAGGTGAATTTATAAATTTCATACTTACTTTTAGAAAACATTAATTGTACTTTCTTTACTCGACATTTTCTTTATTCAAAAATAGGGTGATAATGACGAATTTGGTCTGTATCTTCGACTTTCTTCATAGTTTAGTATGTTGAGAGGGGCTATCTAGAAAAAGCAAAATATCGTGTGAAAAAATGTCACAAACAGTTATAAGTATTCGTAACCCATAATCAGCTCTGATCAGTACAATACTTTGAAAAATTTTTTTTTTTAAATTAGCTCTTACCAACTCTGACCAGTAAATGCTTTGAAAATGTACAACACAGAATATACCATAATACGAATCTAAGCTAAAATTAAAGGTACTTATAACTGTTTACGACATTCTTTTTATATTTTGCCTTTTTAGATGGTCTACTTTCAACACATTAAAATATGGAACCAAAGTGTACACTATTACCAAAAATAATCCGTACCAAAACCGCAAACAACATTTTATGAATATACGGAAAGATTTGTATTAATTTATTTCAAGTACTTATAAGTTATACTTTACTGGTAAAACGAAGACTGACTCCTAAAAAGTAGACGAGGCTCTAACAGAACATACGAATAGTTACACCTGTGAATAGTTTTCATTCATAAAAGTGAAATCAAATATACCAATGAATACAGCGACATTTCATATGCAACGACCATCATATAGACTTGGTGGAGAAAATATAGCGACCTCGTAACATTAGTCCCCTGAAAACCACCATCTATTGCTACACGATGGCCCCAGATAGTGTTTGGATTCATATACTGAATTCTAGTTTAGGGACACTGATTTTTGCAATAAAACTATAGTAAAACCTCGATTATCCGAACTAATACACAGACAAAATTCTAATAAATAGTATTTCGAGTAATTGATCCAGGAAATCTACAATTCCATGTGTCGACAAAAATAGATGAAACAATATCATCTTTGTTCACTCGTTTTTTGTTCCACTAATCCATATTTGGGAGTTTCCGATATAAACCACATTTTGCTATAATGAAAACCTAATTTGTAAACACGAAGAAGTCTAAAGCTTATCCAGTTAAAATATCTATGAAGCGCGTAGTGAAAATATGTGAAAATCGTTTCTGCGGTCAGTCCAAAAAATTTTTATGAGGTCGCTATATATTGACTACCGACTTAGGGGAACCATAAACAGAGGGTTGGCTTTGACGGTCAACGAAGGATATGATGACAATAGGACAGTGATATCTAACCCAAACATTGCCTAGAGCTCTGCATCACCATTCTAAATCAGTCTCTCTTTTATATTGGTGCTTGATAGTTCTGGACATGCTGAAGACTACTCTGATACCAAGGACCCTAACTGGGTCGACTGTTTATAGTTGTGCCGAGTGTTTTTGAACTGTTGGTATATAAAAACTCAACACAACTGCTTCAACTCAGAAAATAGATACATACTTGGATAAGTGCGGTGGGCACAGTAACTGCGAGAGAAAAGTTTAATATTCATATTGTGATATGTATACATTTCTGTTCGTGTGAGGGCACTGGGTTTGTATGACGAAATATGTTTCATAAAAGGTATACAGGATGTGGCTAAAAGGACGGTACAAATGTGCAGAATGTTATTCTGTGTGCAAAAATAAATCAAAAGTGTGTAACAAAATTTTTTCATTTGGGGCTTCGTTTCCGAGAAAGTAAACTTTGAAAATTCACGTGAAACGTGTGTGGGTGTTGGTCATGAATGGAAACAGAATGCAATGACCAAACGCGGTAGGTAAGTCTTATTCAAGTGCACATGTACCAAGAAGATATTCCAAATTGATTATCTTAAAAGCCTAGGAAAAAAATTTTATTCTCAAAATTTGATTTATGTTTGCACAAGGAATCACCTGCCTTATACCATCCTTTCGACGTTTAGACCAGTATGCTTTTAGCTACTTTTATTACTTTAAACAGGGTGGACCGAAATTCATGGCACAAATTAGGCCATGAAGATAAAACGACTCAAAATAAGGCGAAAATCAATAACAACAAAATTGCGTTGGAGGCTTCGTTTTCGGGAAAATCGAATTTGAAAATTAATATGAAACACGTGTATGTGTTCGGCGTGGTAATAAGTAGAAACGGAATGTAATGAACAGACGCGCTAGCAAAGTCCAATTGACTTGCACGCGTATCTAGCAGATTTTTAAATTCGATTATCTCGAAAACGAAACCTCAAACGCAATTTCGTTATTCTTGATTTTCTTCTTATTTTGAGCCGTACTAGCTCCCTGGCCTCATTTGTATCACGAATTTTAACCCACCTGTATTAGTATAAGTATTGTCCATTGAGCTTTAATGTCCCCTAAAGAATATTTATTCCAGACCTTCAAAAATTTTGTAATGGCTTATTAAATTTACTTCATATTTGTTAAGTGTCCTAATACTTATGAATAGGAATGTATATGCATTAATTATTTTGCATTTGATTACAATTATCCTTCTCATGTGAGTGAACCAGTTCATTTATTGCGTCTGATATTTGCTTATCGATAGAAAATATGTCATAATAGTATGGCAAACCAATAAGCTTGTTGAAATTGTCTTGAATATGTTTACGATAATAATATATTTAACGAATGACGCTAGCAAAAATAAAAATTATAACAATGAAAAGTTGAATGCAGGACCGTGTTTACTGAACTTATTTTGCATGTTTGCTTTTATTATAAATAAATAAACCACATGCTTGATTATAATGCATAAATTTTTATGATAATATTCACATCATTTCATGGAAGAGATACATCTTTGCGATTAATTAATTGTCAGTGCCACAGTTACATCTTATTTGTCAAATTATAACTTATTTTTCTCAGTATATCAATCCAGATTGTTATAATATATCCAAAATTTCCAGCAGAAATGTGATTCAGTTGGGATTATGGGTGACGTATTTCAATTTTAATTAATATATGGTAATTAAATTCTTACTTAAGCGTGAAGAATAGATATAACAAATGAAAAATACAACGGTCCACTCTACACAATTAAGCACATAAATATGTTTTATATATAAAAAATAATCAATTTTTCTGTGGATATAAATTGTGTAGTAACGTAATACACATGTACTTCGTTATTCATTTTTAGTGTTATTATAATTGTGCTTCTAAATAATCCATTGGTAATGTCGAATTATTATTGGCAGTAAATTGCAATTCAATCTAATGTCTTAAGAATATTTAGACGTATTTAATCGTCAGAACATCGATAAACTAAAAGTGTTAAATTTACTGTACAAAAACTGCTTCCTTAACTCCAGTCTGAAACAATGAAATTAATACCTTTATTATTCTTTTATATCAATTTTAACAGAAAAATTATAGAAATGACGTGAAAGTTATATTTGTAAAACTTTGCCAAACTAATCTGTTAAAATTAAATAAAAAGTCACGAATTTAAAAAATAACTTTTGTACTTTAAATAATAGATTCAAACAAATTACTTCAAAAAAGGTGGGACGCAATAATTAGACATTCAAAGTTTTAGACACTAATTTATAAAAATGAAAATCAGGCACTGTATTTTCTGCGCAAAATGTTTCATTGCGTTCATAATAACACAAAAATATTACCCGACTTTATTCAAGTTTTCCTTTTATTGCATTTTTTAGGGGAAAATTTACTATAAATGCATCAACATCCGTAGTCGATTAATAATTTCAGTATTACAGAATAATACTTACATCACACGTATAATAATAAAAGAAATACTACTTTTTTGTTAAAAAAGAATTCAATACAATACTACAGAAAACGTTAACATAATTCATTAAGTACTGTAAAAAATATTAGTATTCTTTTGATCAAAACTATGCAATTAATTATATTCAATTTAATATGCAGTTTAATAATATTCATATTATGTTATTTAAATCCGATCTATTAGAAGTCCTCTTAAAAATGAAACTGACATTGCTTATTTTTTTCGACATCTAGATCACAATTTTCGCACTCCATGGCTTGCACGGTTTCACATTAAGCATATTGCCCTGGTCCTTTGTCCCCGGACATGAAGAATGGACAAAGTTAAGAAAGGAAAGCAGAATTTCTACCACTACTGTACCTTATCACGCAGGTAATACTTTTTATAATATAAATTTTAATGTAAAGCATTTTACGATCACTTTATTGAGGTATTTCAAAGTGCTCACAACAAAAAAATTAAATTAAAGATTACTAAAATTATCTTAAGGGGATTAAAAGTATTATAACGTAACAATGATATGATATTATCTTCAGAAATTCTGTTTGTAATTATATCGCTGTCTTTAGGTATAAATAAAGACAGACACAGAAAAAAAATTACTTGCTCAGTATGTTGTAACTGTAGAAAATTAAATGAAGAATCCTGTTTGCTTCGACTAAGACATGTTCAGCAATTTATGAATAGTCAAGATATAGATTTTATTGATTATATGTCATATGATTACGTGTCTAATGATTTTTATAAAACTTCAGAACATACGTATGTACATATAAGGTTATCACAAATGATTATGAAATCGACCCTGTGAAAATTGAGTTACCTTTCGTTTGTATCAGATTCATAGCGAAAATAATTTTTTTTACACAAAATTATCAACATTGTTAATTTATTTCATAATGTTTCAAAAGCACGTTCTTAAAGTCTTACAGTATACTTTATATGCTCATGTTATTAAAATAATTTCCTATTTATTAATTTATTAAGATCATGTCGTAAAATTTCATACACGTACACTTACTACTGCTTTTTAGTACGTAATAACAAAATTATCATATATTATAAAACACAGTAATAGACTTACGAAAACATTCTACATAAGAAAGAAATTTACATAAATCCAAAAATTATTTATCTGTTTTATATTAATTTCTACGTAAATTATTTAATCTTTCATATATTTAATTCGTCAATGATAATATTATACATTAGACCGGATGTGTCAATGTGTACAAAACCGGATCTGATACGAAGACCGTTATTTTTTAAAAAATAATTTTAATTAAATAGTTTCCTGCAAACGAGATATTACGTGATACTTTCCATTTTTAGAAATATTGATATTTGTAGATTGAAGGAATTCTTAGAGCATGTAAGATTTGTTTCTCCGAAGGAGCTCCTGTTAACACAAAAAAATGATCTTTTGTTGTGAAAATATCTGGTGAATATCGTGACTACGGCAAAACTTCATAAGTTAATTCAGTTAACTTTACCATGACCTGAATTAAATTCATATTGGACAAATATACGAAATTGTTTACTGACGTGGAATACCTACATAAACAATCACAATTACAACACAGTAATGTTCTATTCTCTGACAAGCACAACAAAATATATATTGGGTTGGCAAGAAAGTATTTTCGGTTGTGACACATAGATAGCGTTGTAAGCGTTTTGAAGGACTCCTGTCTGCGTTATGGTTTTTTCCTTTTGACATTTGATATCAGTCACATTTAGGTTACTTCAGAAGCAAGTTGTGCAAATTTTTGTTTGTAGCTGTTAGTTCAGGGTCAATTTTAACATGGAGTGCAAAAACGAACATTTTCGGCATATTTTACTCTTTTATTTTCGTAAAGGAAAGAAAGCTGCTGAGGCCCACAAAGAGATATGTGAAGTTTATGGTGTTGATTGCATAACAGATCGCACGTGTCAGAATTGGTTTAAAAAATTCCGTTCTGGAGATTTTTCATTCAAAGATGACCAACGTTCTGGTCGACCTACTGAAGTTGATGATGACCAAATCAAAGCTATAATTGAAGAGGATCGTCACATAACTGTTCGAGAGATTGCAGAGAGGTTAAATGTATCGCATACAACAATTGAAAATCACTTAAACTGTCTTGGACTCGCTAAGAAGCTCATATTTGGGTTCCGCATATATTGAAAGAGATTCACTTAACACAACGAATCAATATTTGCGATATGCATCTCAAGCGCAATGAAGCCGATCCTTTTTTGAAACGTATCATCACTGGTGATGAAAAATGGGTCATGTACAGTAACATTATTCGAAAACGATCATGGTCCAAGCGTGATGAACCAGCACAATCCACATCTAAAGCTGAATTGCATCAAAAAAAGGTCATGTTGTCAATTTGGTGGGACTACAAAGGTGTTGTGTATTTTGAGTTGCTTCCAAGAAACCAGACGATCAATTCAGATGTTTACTGTCAACAACTATTGAAACTGGATGAAGCAATAAAAGAAAAACGGCCAGAATTGGCAAATCGCAAAGGGATTGTGTTCCACCATGATAATGCAAGGCCTCACACATTTTTAGTAACTCGTGGGAAATTATTGGAGCTTGTTTGGGAAGTGATGTCGCATCCCCCATACAACCCTGATATGGCACCGTCTGATTACCATTTATTTCGAAGTTTGCAAAACTCTTTGAATGGTAAAACTTTTACAAATGATGATGACCTTAAATCGCACTTGGTTCAGTTTTTTGCTGATAAGGACTAGAAATTTTATGAGCGCGGAATCATGAAGCTGCAAGAAAGATGGCAAAAGGTCATTGAACAAAATGGAAAATATATAATTGATTAATGTTTATTCTTTGTATAAAAAAAATGAGTTTTATTTCACACTACAAAACCGAAATTACTTTCTTGCCAACCCAATAGATCATATTCAATTTACAAATCTCGGTTGATCATAAACTACTCAAATATGGACAATTCCATGTGATACAGCCTAATATAATAAATAACTCAATTTTCAGGGGTTTGAAGATCAATGGATAACCCATTGTTCACCAAAATACTTTCTCCACATTTATCAAAATTCCATAATTTTCAGTTCATTTCAGAATCTATTTAAGACGTTATCTACCCAACCAGTCGTTACATTTCAACCGATACAAACGGCGAAGTTCACCGCGAAGCGACTGAACTTCAAACTATTAGCTCCAAGGTAATTCGATTGCCATTGGAAAGGAAGCAAAACTTCGACTTCCATCCTCCGTTTATCACCATCCCAGCAAAATAAACCACAAATACTACCGTAATAAATTCCTCGAAGTCACAAGGGATCAGCACCCTGTTCCTGCACCGTTCTTGCCCGTACAGCGAAATATTGGGGACCATTTCTTGCTCCGTGAGGCTCGACGCGTTCATCGAGAAACCAGCTCCCTCGCCCGCAGGATCCATTCCTGATCCTTCGATCACCCCATCGGTATCGTTCACCGAATGCGTATTGTTGGCCATATTCTGAGCAGTCGAGTTCACGGCCGAGTTTTCGGAAATGGATGACACGTTCCCATTCGTGGCATTCGTGTCCGTGATCTGCATCCTTGGTGGACCTATCCGAAAAGAGTCTTGGGAACACGGGGCGTAGGAGATTCCGCACATTCCCCTCTCCTGGCGGATGCAGAGAAGGTAATCTTGATCAGCGAGAAATCTCCCGTTTGACAGATAATTCAGTGTCTTCAGGGTGCCATTAGTGCTCTGGTAATACTGCCGGCAACCGGTCGGCGCTCGTTGCTCGAACGCCAATTGGACGATCCGTATCTCCCACATTCGCGACTGCAAACCATTCGGCAGCCGGATGTCCAACGTCAATGGCCGATCATCCTCGTCGACGTCTATGTACACTGTAAAAAGCGATCTGAACGGATGATTCGACGTCGAAGAGATTGGTACAAGAGGGAAGATCGATTGGTCAGGAAACGTCAGACCTTCCTGAACGGTGAAGTTGGAATAAGGATCGGAAAAGTATTGTCTCTCCAATGCTCGCCACTTCGTATCCTTCCTTTTTCCTGTTTTTAAGTTACGGTCTCACTCCGCGGAGATTGATTGTCCCGTGGTATTCCGAGAAAACGTTATTGCTCGCCATTGTAATCGCGTCTGACGGAGTTCTTGCCGAGATTTATTGCATGGATACAGTTTATTAATTTCAGAGGGCAGTGTTTTAGGATGAAGGGCGCAATTGAATAGGGAATCTTGAAGAAGTGAAATTAGCTTACGAAATTGTAAAGTTAGTCTTTGGACGTCTGAATCAAGATCTTTTGCTGTGATGGGTACTTTTGTAATTACTTTTGTATGAGACCTATTGGTTGACACTTTCACTGACGAACCAACTTCTAAGTTGAAATAAAAAGTTTATAAAGAAATATTTCAAATCTATTCTTCTTCATTAGGAATTATAGACTGCGGATATTTGTACAAATTTAAAATTTCAAACACTAATTTGTAAATACCAAAACTATATGTAATTTATTACAATATGTGAATGTTCTGAACACTAGAACCACCAGCGTTGAATGTACTCTAAATTAAAATGTGCAATATCGTAATATTCATAATATATAATACAATCTAGCATAATATAGTGGAATAGAAAATTCATAGTATGTAAATTAAAAGTCAACATAAATTCCGCCAAAAACACCATTGTAACTTCAGTAATAGTAAAGTAACAAATCTGCAATCTGTCATTTTGACGGGTTTGATAGTTCTAGTGTTAAACGTCAATAAAGAGTCTATTTTACTACCTTTGAAAATTAAGAAGTCTTATAAATGCATAAATGAAACATTTGCAACAATGCATACTAAAAACAGTCTAGTAATTATATTCGAACTATTAGTATCGTGTTTTCTGTAATTATTGCAAATACAGGGTGGACAATATACATATAACTGACTGACCTGCATTATCATTAATTATTAGATAAAATAAAACACAACAGTTCTTTTTAACGCAAACCGTTTATTAATATTTGAGAGTTACAATTAAAATGATGCATAAAATTGTTCGACGGATATTCACTTTCTGAGAACGACGCACAGTGCGGTATTTTACCCGAAAAGCTGGCCAAAACTGTTTTAAAATTTACTCAATCTTCAAAATCTCATAACTTTGTTACTATTCATCCAAAGTTGATGAAACAAAAACCATTTTAAAGTTTGAACTTTCTCGTTTTTGGTTCTTTAAATCAATTATATCAAAATGATTGTCTAGAAGGTAAAATTCACCCCTAAATAGGAGTGTGCCAAACTATACTTTTCCTTGACATTCGTCAAGTGCTACGGAGTGCAAACAATATTTTTTTGCAATTTTGATATAGACCACCAGAAAGTATGATCATTTGTCTTTAAAATAAAGTAAACCTCATCGAAGAGCTGTATTGTTTAACAAAGATACAGCCCTTTAAAGGAAACCTATATTTCTCAAATGTTTCGTGTACGGTAAGATATGTATACATATACATATAGTATAATCTATACATATAATAGAAGGTCATCAACGAACACTAGACCTAATAAAGTTAATAACATACTAAAAACTTCAATCGTTAAGAATTGACAGACGAAATTTACAATAGGTTAACAATCAGCTGACAGCGATGGATGCACGCGGGTCGATCGTATCTACGATCATAAATATTCTGATTTATGGTATATAATATATAAATTAAAATATATATTTTAAGAATATTTTTTATTTGCAATACATAATAGAATTAATTTTCGTCAGAAAATCAGAAAATGCTTTGCAAGATTCTTCATCAGACAGTATTTCTTGCTTATGGTATATCTGTCCTTCATCGATCTATCATCCACATCTCAATTACCCCATCATCAGATCAACCATACAACATACGCCTATCGTATGATCCTTTGCCTTCATAACAAGCTAAACTGCATCCAAAACTGCGAACACTGTTATCTATGAGGAAGATCCGTTCTCAAATATGAACAAAATTTTACAATTTGAAGGCCCTCTTATAAAGGAAGATTTTACCTCTTGGGCACAAAGTTAAATAAAATCGAACAAAAGGGTCAAAAAGTAGAAGGTTCAAGCTTTAATTTTCCTTTCATTTAAACAAATTCTAACAAATATTAACAAAGTTATGTAACATTGAATCTCAATAATTTTTCACTAATGCACAAGTGAGGCAATACTTTTGAACAGAACTGTAGTTTTAGCACCTCTTAGCACCTAATTTTTCAAGAAATATATGAAGCAATGTTCAAGGATAAAAATATATCAAAAGTAAAGGGGTGCTTTGGGGTGCAAAAAAATAAGTCAATGTTTTATACTTGATTTTACGAAAAAAAGAACACTGTCTTATTGCACTTCCTTAACACTACACTTGTAATAAATCCCTTTCTTAATATAGGTTTCTTGGAATTTTCTTCGAGCACAAAAATTGTTGACTTTCAAGCCTCAATTTGTTGCTAAATACTGCTGTTTTCCTAAAACCATGATAGCAGTTTGCTTTTATTCATTCTTAGGGGCATAGGGACAAAGTTTCATTCATTTTTAACAAAAATAAAATTTGGGGTTTTGGCCAGCTTTTCGGGTCAAATACCCCACTGTGCAACGTCTCGTAGAGGTCTCAGGATTCTGCGCAACACTTTCAAGAAACTTTTGAATACTCTCAGATGGCGAACAGTTCAAACAAGATCTTGGCATATCTTTCGCATAACCACATTGTTCAAATTTCATTATTAGTGCACGAATTGTGTTAATACTCGACACATTATTACGTTCGAAATTTTTACGTAACTTACGTAAAGTCACTATTATTGACGATTTATTTTGATAAAATATCTTAACAATTTTGACTCTCTCTTGAACCGTGTAACGCTCCATGATTAATTTACCATGTGTCTCCTAAACAATTCCTAAAGCGGAACAAACGACGATATATCAGTACAAAATGGTGGCACATTCAAATCAATCAGTTATACATATATTGTCCAACCCCTATATTTCACATGTATGTATAATAGAAATGTTTCGTGTATTACGTTATACGGTTAAAAGGTTGAGTATAGGGATGAGTTGAAGTGGGCCCTGAAAACGCTTGTTATGTAAGTAATTGTTATAGTTATGTAAAAGTAAATGGTAATTGCGTGAAAGGTTTATTTACACTATAGCATAAATCTGATAAAACTTTGGATATCATTAATTTATAAATTGGAGAAGTACAAATTTTTGTCTTCAGTAATTATAATTAGTCTACTGAAAATACAGTATCGGAACAAATTAAAATGAAATCTACATATGTACCTCCTACACTGCGTGACATGCCTATGAAACCACCCCAAAATTTCCAATTCTTATGTATTGCGGTTAAAATAAAGACTAACCAAGTATGCCATATCTGAAATCGTGTTCAGAAATAATGTGACTCCAGAAAAGCATGGATTATATTCCCTAGAAAAAAATAGTTCGTGTTTATTTTAACCACAATACATAAGGACTGAAAATTTTAGGTTGGTTTTATAATCATACCACGCAATGTATATAGAAACCAGGTAGAATATTCTTTGTACCAATATCGATATTGTTTAACCTATAATAAGAAACATTTAATCTGAATTACCATTCATATGAAACGACAGCTCTTTGCGATACCTAATATATAAACTGCAGATTTTGATGCCAAGTGACATTTTATAAAGTAATTTATGAAGATAATGACAAATATAGGAGTTTATTTCTTCTCTTAAATATCTTGTTAAGTTTAGAAAATCACAGAAAACTTGTTGCATCTCGTGAAAATGTTGTCTTTTGTTGTATTTTGCAGAGCCATATAGACCACTAATGCATAAAATCCGCAGTCTACTAATAACTTCTTCGAATAATAGTAAAGCATTGCCAAATTGTAAATGATTGTCTAAATTTATACAATTCCTAGTAGCATTACTTTAGCCTTGTTACTGCAGGGGTACAACTGCCCTCTGCTATGTACGAAACCCCAGGTGACACATATTAGAAATTTTAATAGAAATGGAAATCTGTACTTACAATGTTGGCCACTGTTCCAGCCGCACATTTGGAACACGCTCCTGCTATTTCTGATTTCCATGATATCTTCGTCACATACGCCCGTCCTGGCGTTAGGTTGACCCTACGACGATCGATAAGTCTCTTGAATGAACAAGTCTTGCAGTAAATGCGGGCGATTTTTACCAGCCAGCCAATACACATGTATGTATCTATATCGCTATTCGAGAGCTTGAAGCAGTCTGTAAACTGTAGACTATGGCCGTCTTTGATCGGGTAAAGTGTGTTTCCACGACTGATTAATTAACCGGCGGTCAATTTGCGGAAATTATAAGAATTATTTTAACTCAATTCTCTTTATCACGTAATAAAGGTAATTACGTCAATCAATTTATTTGAGTAATCGTAGATAAGTGAAAAAAGTTTTAATGAGTTTTACTGTAAAAGACTAAACTGATGATAGTTACAATTATAACTTGATAATAATTTCATACGACACAATAATAATTCTTTAACGTAGTAAACAAAATTTATTGTTACTACTATTATTAAATTTATGTAATTAAATTATGTTAATAAATCTACAGTCTATTACGGATTGATATTCACATAGCAGATTCTTTAAAAAGGTCATAAATGGTTTTTGTGGTGTGTATAATGTGTATTCTTCTAGAAAATTCAAACATCACTATGACATCATGATGAAACTTACAGAAGCTACTTTTCAATTGTATTTTAATACAATAAAACGCACTCTGGTAACAGTACTATGCAAGTTTGAGAATTTATTTGACCAATTCCATTTATTATTTTTCTAGTCGATGGTTTATAAATTAAGATCAAATTCGTGTATCATTGCAACGTCGATACTTGTTTTAACATTAAACTGATGAAGTAAGGTTTAAGGAACTCTATGAATATTTTTGGAAAATTTTAATTTTATCCAACAATTATTTTAAAAAACGTTTATTTATTTCGATTTTTTCTTACATGAGAATGCAAAACAACTTGTCTAATAAGATTCGTGTAATAAGTTATAAGACTTATAAGTAATAAATTTACGACTTCATCAGTTAAGGGTTACTCTACAGGGCAGTACAGGAAATAAAAAATACATTTATCCTTAAAACTCAAATAAACGTTGCACTTTTCAAGTTACGCACATACTTTTAAATTTGGTACTAATTTCTTATAAACTTTCGACTTAAATAAAATTAACTACAAAGAACAACTTCTGTTATAACTACTAATTTACGAATATCTCTAATGATAGACAATTTGTTCTTTGCTGTAGTCTGTGTTAGTTAGTAGATTTTTCCCCGCAATCAACGGAGTACACAAACCAACAAAAAGGTAAATTTAATTAGTGTGATAAAATACCCTTCCTTCTCTTTGACTAGTTGTTAATTTCTAGAACGTTTACTGTGAAGTATTAAAAGAACTTTAGAATTTTAATTGTATTAAGTGCACCACTAAGTAATTCACTACTTTTTACAAAATTCTTTACATAAAGTAAATAAATGCCCATTTCATTCTTACCCAGCCGATACTGGGTTATTTTTAATATCACATCTTGGGTGAGTGCAAAAGTATGGATACATGTTGCCCTAAAATAGTAAATTAACCCTCCGAGCACGGTCCCTGGGTCACGCGTTCGCGAGAGCGACATGCACACAGTGACAGAGTCAGGAGTGGGGACACGCGGTCTCGAGAGCGACACGCACACAGTGACAGAGCTGTTCGTGTAAATCGCATAGCGACCGATGTTTGTTTACATGCCAACGACCGGGTCAAAACACCGCAGAAGTATTGACTTACATCTTCGGCTCACGCCCTATTTCTTTTCCACTGACTGTTCTTTGTTGTAGCTGACAAAACTTCTACAGCTCGTTAAAAAGGTCGCGCATCAAAACTGCAGCAACAGGCGATGAGATGTGACAAATCAGTTTGTTCTAACGCTCTGAAGGAGGAAGATACTTGTGCCTAGTTCAAATATTATAACAGAGTGTATTTTGTATTGTTTTCGTTATTCTGTCATTGTTGTGTTTCTTGTGTTTGTTGTTTTTATTTTTCAATTGTTTCGTTTTATTGTCTTATTATTTGACTGTATTGACTGTATTGACTAAATGTCTGTTCCTTCAACAAGCAAAAACTATGTTTGTGCATGTTTCGGAGAAGACAGTGAAGACAATCAGTCATCGGATGGTGGCACTGCATCAAATAATGATGCTGAGCCTGAACTTGTAGAGTCAGAACTCGATGACGACACAATAAATGACACTGAAATTGTATTTGGGCGTAATTGACAGCACACTCCTCTTAGTATAGCGCCATAATGAAACATTTCTATAGAGAGTACGATTACATGTAGTTCGTGTAAAACAACACCTAATGGCTAATAAATATAATTTGTTTTATAATTCGCGAGATTTTTATTCTAGTTAGTGTAATAAGAATCACGAAAATCCAAATGTAATGTGGAACCAGCTAATCATTACATTGTATACATGGTGACGGTAGCTCCGTCGGCGAGCAACCGTCACTGTGTAGTAATATCGGTGAGGGCTTGAGCTCGAGCCATACTGGCACTGTGTTAGTACAGTTCGGTGAGGGCCTCGAGCTCGAGCCTCGCCATCGTTCTGTAGTAGTAGAATATCGGTGTGGGGTCAGAAATGACATAGGGACCGGTGACCATGTTTCCGTGCTCGGAGGGTTAACATAGTTTTACATAATTATAACTTAATAGTAATTTAATGAAATACATAATGATTCTTTTATAAAATATATATTTTCGATCGAAATTTTTATTCTACTAAACAAATTTTCGGATCATTATTATCATTGAATTTATGTAACTACATTATACTAATAAATTACACAGTTTACCACAGAGGTGGATTGACATAACAAATTCTCCAAATAAATCAGAAATGTTTTTATACGATGCTTGTAACGTTTCTTTCTTCATTTTCAAATTATTTGTCAAAAGGTCAATTTCAATTATATTTTAAACAATAACACACATCGCGTCAATGTTTGTTTTAAACAACAATTCACCGTTTTACATTGACATCTGCAGATAGTAATATATTAACTCAATTGTTTACTCTTTCCATAAAATCATGACGATCGTATCATCTACAGAACATTCATCAAAACTTTTACATTGACGCAATGTTCGCTACAAAACGCGTGAAATCGATGAAACATGTCATTTGTCGATGACAATTTAATATATCATTTATTAATAACTTTATTACTGTCATTGTAACTTTTGCATATTAAGCATTTAAAATGTACAACGAAGAACGTTTGGGAATATTTACAAATGCATGGAAATAAAACGAATCATATTTGTTTTTATATTATGTATAAATGATCGTATTGCACATTTTCAAATTTTGCGTAAGTAAATGGACCTTCTTAGTATAATTTTATGTTATGTTTAGTAATTAGTAAAGGTAAAATATCCGAATACTACGCATTCATTTTCTTCTCGTTAAACATGACTATCGAAATCTTAAATGTCATGTACTTACTTAGATAACACCGTTTTTCGTAATAATAATTAAAATCAGTATAAAATTAAAAAATTAAATCGAACCGATTACAAAATTTTAGTTTTTTCCTAATTAGTACCTAAAAATAAAGTAGACCAAATTACAAACAAATCGACAATATTTTATTGATAGATCATCTGAATATTAATCAACTTTTTGCTCCCAACAATATTGACATGTACTCAAAAAGTAGTAATTTTTACACAGAACTTTCAAAAGCGGAAAATTTTGTCACAGCAATGTTTCGTCATATATTATCATAAACAAGTAAGTAATAAATACGACGGACAGAAGTTAAGCATAAACAAAATGTGAAAAAACGTAAAACATAGTTACTCAAATATTAAAGTACAAAGAAAACTTGTGTTTGTATTAGTCGTTACTAAATGTTTTTGGAACGATATACTTTATAACAATTGCATACAGCTTCATGTGATGATTATCCGAATAGAATAAACATACTTTTCAATTATGTTTCGTTTAAACTGTAACGTAAATTAACTCCGAACAGCATTATTGATAATCTGATTATAAACAAAGTACAACATTAAAATTTAATATTAATGTGTGTAATGAATACTAATATGAACATAATATAAAAATACAACAAATATTAAATGTATTTTACTATTAATATTTAATTGCTGGTTATTATTAATATTTACATTTTTTGCAGTAACCAATAAAAAATTTCAAAAATTTGCACATATACGTACACATTGTATCAAGTCAAGTACAAAGTGTACATCCACTCCTACGTGCCCAGGTATATGTACCTATGACAAGACAGCTAAGGTGTCATTAACCCCCCGTAAGCTACTTTAACATTCACGCAACATTACGTAAAATTACGATATCTCAAACTATAATGTTGCTTTTCTAGGATATTCACTGTGACTTGAATTTGTTTCAATGTGAAGTGTTACTCAAGAACTTCGCTATTCAATAGAAATTTTATTGTTTACAGTGAAACGTCCTTTATTCAGTTCTGCAGTCACATATATCATTTTTAAACATAAAAATATTACTACACAATTTATACAAGTTCAAGGTACAAAACATTGCTTGAAATAAATAACCTTTGTTCTCTTTTTACAATAATCAAATAAATTACTGTTTAGACGTGTCAATTACACAGGTGACAATGCATTCCAAATATGATAATACCGAGAACTATGTTAAGATTATTTAAAAACCTAACATTTATGCAAGGAGGCAATTTGAAAAGTATTATAGTAGAACGCCGATTATCCAAACTAATAGGAAGGCAAATCCGTTCGGAAAGGCGGTTTTTCGGATAATTGCTCCAGGAGGATCAAAGTTCAATACAGATCATAAAACGATTAGAAATAAAGTAATTTTGAAAGATCGATATTTATTGTATGAAAGATCGCATAATGACACAAATAAATACCCAAACGGCTTGTAACGACTATTTTTCCTTCAGCTTTGTTATTACTTTCTTAAAGAAGAGTAAATGAAAAAATATCATTTTCGTCTACAATTTTATATCTTCAGTTATCTTTACGTATTTCAAATCCAATATGTTTTATTGTCAATTAAAGTGTTAAATAATTCACTATAAACTCATTTAAGAGCAATGGAGGGTGTTTTTCTGTGTTTCTTTTAATCTGAAACTTTCAAAAATCATTGATAACCCATTTTCTGTTCCAATAACACTGTTCAACACATAAAATAGCTCATAATCGTTCAGAAGCGTTTCTGGTAGATCTTCGTGAGCTGAATACGAATCTGCAAACCGCTTCTTCCCAGTCCGTCCAGTTTTCGAAAAAATCAATTTCTTAAAAAATTACAAATTTTCAACTTTGGAGGTGTGTAATGCTTTTACAGTAATGGTTATTCAGTTTCTTTTGTCATGAAGTAATTCTCTGGAGTCTCGCGAATAGAATGATATGAATTGTAATTATGTTATACGTAGATATCTAAATATGTTTAAATAATGATCAAAGTGAAAAGGACATCGAAAACGTACTTTTAGCTGACATTCTTCCATTTATTTGAGAATCCAGAGAATTATTTCATGACAAAAAAAAACTGAATAACTATTACTATAAAAGCACAACACACCTCCACAGTTGAAAATTGTCAATTTTTAGAACAAAAATTTTTCAAAAACTAGACGTGCTAAGAAAAAACGGTTTGCAGTCAATATTCAACTCACAAAGATCCATCAGAATCGCTTCTGAACGGTTATGAAGTAGGAAAAAGGTTAAAATTTGTGGAACAATGTAATCGGTATTTAGGATGATCGGCGTTTCTGATAATCGACCTTCTACTCTATTTCCGTAAATATTTTCAAAATAATTCATTCGAAATGTCCTAAAGTTCAGCACGAACTTGAAAAATTTGTACTCTTGAATCATCAAAGGAAAGGCAAATGCTCTTCAAAATCAAACATATTTCCGTCGAACCCGCAGGTGAGTCACGACGTCGCGCGTAAAAGGATCCGCGAGATTACCATTTTCCCCGCACCAACCCCTTAAAAATTCACCCCCCACCCCTTCCGAGTTGTTCGATTAATTTACAACGACGTAATTTCATGCGCTGACACGCCTGAATTTTACAGCGGCCAAGTTCCCCCAGAGGGGTCATATAATATGAACCAAGGGACACCGTCGGTACGGTATTTCGGTTGGTGAACCCCTCGGTCGGCAATTAAGGATCAACACTTCCGCGAGTCCCCAGCGTTTCCTCCAGGGGCATAGAGATGGGGTTGGGGAGGGGGGCGGGGGAGGCCTAAAAGCGTGTCGCTGAAATCACGAATGCGTAGTATTCCGGGGTTAATATGCCGTTAGTGGAGCAAAGAATGATAGAGCTGCGTGGTGGCTTACTATGTTGAAGTGGACGAAATCGATCCTGAGCTGGCTGACCTGCCTATCGATTTTCCGTACGACCACTGAACAGTTCATGGGCCAGTCAATGAGGTTGGGGAAACCGGGGCTGATCACGTAGGTCAGATTATTTTGCACCTCCTCCGCGCAGCTTGCCGTGACTTCCGACAAACAAAAGAAGAAAACGAAAAAATGAAACGATACGCGTGAAAAGAAAAAGAAATAAAAGAAAGAATAAGTAAGTTACGTCCGTGGATACCGGAGCGATCCACCAGGGCGGTCTCTACGTGCACCGGCGGAAAATATGTATTTGTCCTGAAGAGAGAATACCAGGTCGAAAATATTGATCCAGTTTCAAGCCTGTTCTACGGCCGGGAAACAACGAATTCGAATGTGTGTTCATGTAGTCAAAGCGTGTTACGATGGCGGCGCATCGATAAAGATTCGCTGTTTTTTTTTCTTTCTCTCTCTTTTCTTTCCGTTCTGTTGCTTTCAAGACCCTTTCGTGCCACCGAAGTTTCGTGAATAGATTACGCGACGGGAATTTAAAAAAGTTCGTGTCCTCGAACGGGGGAAATGGTTTCTCGCTGCGAGATTTGACTGTGTCGTTCCCTTTGTAGGACGTTTGTCCCCGTATTTTTCTTTGAGCTCCTGTTGAATCGTGCGTATTCAGATGTTGGTAATAATTTTTTTAAGTCGTCGGGATAGAATTGTGATCTAGGGATATGTGTCATCTAGGATTGAATAGGAAATGCTTAAAAAATTGTACATATGTATATTGAAAAATACGCTCACTATTGTTTAGACACAAAATAATTGATAAACTGTAATCGTTTAAGTAAACATCAATCTTTTACCCCGTCACTGAAAATGCAGTCCACAGTGGCACGAATTTTTCAACGGTGTCTTGTACGTACGTGCAAAAAATTTTGCACATTTCGAGAAATACAGGTAAAATGATACATTTCGAAAGAATTAAAGGTGTTCAGAAAATTTCTGAAACATTATTTTAATAAACTTTCATAATGCAAATATGCCATGGCGTATATGTATACATATTCGACATAACCAGTTAAAAAGGAGAGTGTTAATTTACAGATAATAGGATGAAAAAAAATTTGTTTACTGTTCTAGCAGTTATGTTAAATAAAATAAAATAAAAATAGTGTTAATGTGCATTAAACTTGTTGCTATATTGAATCACAGACTATAAATATATAAAATTCGCAGTCTAATAAGTAAATAAGGATTATGTAATATATATATATATATATATATAT